>NC_142045.1:39088973-39376598 GCF_982192425.1 Myodes glareolus | reverse complement strand
AAATATATATACAAATATTTAGAAATATAGACTTTTCATATATGGTGTTCTAAAATATAATAAAAGAGAAGTAAATATTATAGTAATGTAACATGTTTGTAAATATTGCATGAATATGGGTGCTTGACACTAACTATGGTTAATAAATCATGTTAATTAAAGTTTTAGTTCAATATGATGTCTAGCAAATATTTAATATTTTTTTGTTTTACCCAACTTTTCTTTAAGAAATAACCTAAAGATCTTTTCTTTGCACAAAGTTCCAATGTATACAATCAAAACTATATAACAGTTTTGGATGACAAAACTATGGAAAACAGGGTAAGATACCAAAGAAATCAGTATTCTCTTACAAAGTTTTTATTCATAAGTTAATGCATAAATATATTACAGATATAAAATGTTTTGCCAATTTCAAATTATTGATATAATCATTGTTGCTTTTCTGTAGCTCCTGTCTTGTGCTTATTTTCTCTCTCTTTTTATGCATTTTAGGTTTCTTAAATAAAATATATTTGGATCGCATTTTCCTTTCCCCCAACTCCTCTATACTCTCTCTCCACAGCCTTATCTGACCGATTTCACGTTCTCTCCCCCCCCCTCTCTCTCTCTCTTTCTCTCCCCCCCCCACGTACACACGTATATGCACACATACACACACTAGATCTGACCAAAAAATCTTGAAAATTACAACAAACAAAATACAAAAAAATAATTAAAATGTTGTGAATTTCCTATTTACCAGTTAGTTATACATGGGAGTGTGGTCTGTACAGGGGAATGGTTGAATTACCCAGTGTCTCTCTACTGGATAATACTGACTTTCTTTCTCTCAGAAAAAAATCACTGCATAGAGTTTCCTAGTTAGGGGTAGGCATTTGTGCCCACTTCCTTTTCTGTGTGCTAGGATTTTATTTGGATTAAAACTGAGCAGGTCTTATGTGTATTGCCATAGTCTTGGTGAGTTCATCAGACTTGTATCTAGAAGGTGTATTTCCTTGGAATCATCCATAGCCTCTTACTCATACAATATTTCTTTCTTCTCTTCTACTTACGACTTCAGTGATTTTTCTTTGTTTTTAATAGATGTAATTATTTTCTGGAATATATATGGTAGCTATCTCAGAGAAACTTTATTCAATTTTAGATATACATGCTATTCATTGGCATATATACAAAGCTATATACAGAATTCTTTCTGCTCTCCTCATGCTCTTCTCTGTTCATTAGATATTTCCTGGAAGTCCCCCACACAAGTACTGTGTTCAGTGAATTTTGTTTTTTGAAATAAATAAGAGAGATGATAAAACAGTAAGATTTATTTCAACATTCTTAAGTACCGTTAATAACTGGATCGAGAAAAATAATTACATTTATCATTACTTGCAATGCACAGTATAACTTCAGTGTGAAGTACACTGTCCGACTGTTTTAACCAATGTCTCTACAATGCTTGCTCTAGATAAAATAAACTTGATCAATCGTCCACTTTTAATAGAAGTCCCAACTTCTAATTGTTATTGAATCCTCAAAAATCTGTGAAAGATTCTATTGATTTATTATTTACTAGACTAACAGTTATTTTCTGCAAGGAACACACATAGAAATATGGAAAGACAACTTCAATTTGAAAGACAAAAATGGACATTTAATGATATTCAAACAGCATGAAAACAGCTCATAACCACTGCTTAATACATGTTCTATTATCAGAACATAGAAGTGGTTTATACAGCAAAAATATTTCTTAAATCTAAAGTAGTTCATGATATATTTACTTCACTGATAAAATACAAGTCATAGGTTGAAATTTCAGTTCCACAAATGATACTAGAAATATCAAAAGTAATAGTAAATGAAATACTAAATAGTATTGTTAGAAGATTTTATATGTCCTAGATAAGACAGGAAGAAAGTAGCTAATTTTAACAGCAATTGTAATTTAAAGCTGTTCTGTTTTTCTGAATCAAAAACTTTTGGTAAAACCCTAGATACTAAAATACTTGGGAAGGGTTTGCTCAGAAATGTGAATGTAGCAGGATATTGTGGTGCATGCCTTTAATCCCTGAACTCAAGAGCAAGTGGCAGGTGAATCTCTGAGTCCTTACCAACATGGTTTACAAAGGAAGTTCCAGGCTACACAAAGAAACCCGGTTTCAACAACAACAAAAAAGAGTAGCAAAAAAAAAAAATAACAAAAAAACATAAACAAAAGAAAAGAAAGGAAAGGAAAGGAAAAGATAGGGAAAAAGGAAAAGCAAACATGATCCTAAAGATACACGGATGGATTTGGGTTTCTTCATTCAGAATGATTTTTTTTCTAGTTCCATCCTTTTGCCTGCAAATTTCATGATGTCATTTTTTTTTCTTTGCCTCTAAGCAACACCTGCTATTGTGCATTTACTTTATCCATTCTTTGGTTGAGGGGAATCTAGGTTGTTTCCAGGTTCTGGAACCCAGAGAGACAATCACGGCATTTACTCATTCATAAGTGGGTGTTATCTGTGAAGTGGAGACTATCCAGCTAACAATCCACAACCCCAGAGAAGCTAGGTAACAAGAGCAGCCCAAAGTATGACGCACGGATTCCCCTGGGTAGCAGAAATAGAAGAGATCTCTTTGGTAAACTAGGAGCGAGGGGAGATGATTTGATTAGGGACAGGGAAATGGAGACTAATGAAAGAGAAATCTAGATGTAGAGCAATTTGAGGGATAGTTAGAAAAGTGGTACCAGGGAGATTTTCAGCAATCTACAAGTTATTATGTTTTAAAGCTCAGCTGAGTTTTTTGTCAGTTTTTTTAACCTCTCTTATTTCTTTGAAATATTACTACTCAATTACTTATAATATCCTTGACAATATGCTTAATGAAATCACAAAATTTTACTCTGTCAATCACATTATATCCCGCTCCAAATGATGATTTCATATATACATGCGATTTATTACACAATATATTTCAGATAACAGCATATGAAGTGTATTTCCTATTCTTATTAGCAGCCTTTTTATTCATCTTGAAGTTACAATGACTTAGAATTTAAATAGTTTTCATTATCTGACTTTTTTCAGAAGTCAGCAGTGTGTTTCTTCAAAGAAGAGGAAAAATGAGACTACTCATTTGATATTTCCTTAAAGTGATTAATTGAAGACTAGACCAAGAAGAATTTTTAGCAGACCTCTGATGTATTATTCCTCCCACAGATATTTAGAAGTAGAAAATGGGTATACTATTATCAAAACAAAACAGGTTTATAATCCCGTGACTCATAATCCCAAGACTTAATGCAGCTAATGAAGTATACTGCAAGGCACAGTGCTAAAAGAGTATTAAAGTACTAAAAAAATTCGGATGCAGTTTTATTCAACTGCAAATAAAAAGCATCATTAATTCAGGAAAAATAAAATGTTTTATTATTAAATAATACATGCCAATGAGTGAAATTTGACCATTTGCATTATATAAATAAGAGTTTTATTGTTTACTTTAAACTTTCAGAGGTTTTTTTAATTAATTTATTTATTTATTAAAAAACTCCACCTCCTCCCCGTCTCCCTTTTTCCTCCCCCTCCCCCTCCCTCTCTAGTTTTAAGAGTAGTCAGGGTTCCCTGCCCCATGGGAAGTCCAAGGTCCATTATAGGGTTTGATTCAATTTTTTTCAGTCTCATAATAAATAAAGTAACAAAAGTTTGTGAAAGTGAAATATCATATCCATTATTGCAATTAAAATTAAGGAGAGAATTTGTTATTTGTTAGGGTTTTAGAAACCCAAGCAAAATAATGAATTGTTATATGTTCAACCTGTGTTTTCTGATCATGTAACTTTAAAAATTAAGATAATATTCAAGTAGAGTTTTAGTGTCTAGTTTCTTGAGTTCTTTGTATATTTTGGAGATCAGACCTTTGTCTGATGAGGGGTTGGTGAAGATCTCCTAGTCAGAAGGTAGCCTTTTTGTCTTACTGACAGTGTCCTTTGCTTTACAGAAGTTTCTCAGTTTCAGGAGGTCCCATTTGTTCATTGATTCTTCTATTGACTGTGCTACTGGGGTTCTACTTAGGAAGTGGCCTCCTGTGCCTATATCTTGTAGACTAGTTCCCACTTTCTCTTCTATCTGGTTCAAAGTGGTCAGATTAATGTTAAGGTCTTTAATCTATTTGGACTTGAGTTTTGTGCATGGTGATAGATATGGATCTACTTTCATTTTTCTACAGGTTACCATCCAGTTATGTCAGCACCATTTGTTAAAGATGCTTTCCTTCTTCCATTGTATATCTTTTGCTCCCTTGTCAAAAATTAGGTGTTCATAGGTTTGTGGGTTAATATCCGGGTCTTCTATTCGATTCCATAGGTCAACTTCTCTGTTGTTATGCCAATACCAAGCTGTTTTCAATACTGTAGCTCTGTAATAGACTTTAAAGTCAGGGATGGTAATGCTTCCCGAAGTTCCTTTATTGTATAAGATTGTTTTGGTTATCCTGGGTTTTTTGTTTTTCCATATAAACTTGATTTTTGTTCTCTCAAGGTCTGTGAAGAATTTTGACGGGATTTTGATGGGGATTGCATTGAATCTATGGGGTACTGAACTGAACAGAGAATTCTCAACAGAAGAACTTCAAATGGCCAAAAGACACATAAGGTCATGCTCAACATCCTTAGCGATCAGGGAAATGCAAATCAAAACAACTTTGAGATACCATCTTACACCTGTCAGAATAGCTAAACTCAAAAACACCAATGATAGCCTATGCTGGAGAGGATGTGGAGTGAGGGGAACACTCATTCATTGTTGGTGGGAATGCAAACTTGTGCAGCCACTGTGGAAATCAGTGTGGTGGTTTCTCAGGAAATTGGGAGTCAACGTCCCTCAGGACCCAGCAATTCCACTCTTGGGAATATAGATGCTCTATCATACCACGAAAGCATTTGTTCAACTATGTTCATAGCAGCACTATTTGTAATAGCAAGAACCTGGAAAAAACCTAGGTGCCCCTAAAAAGAAGAATGGTTAAAGAAGGCGTGGAACATATACACATTGGAGTTTTACTCAGCAGTAAAAAACAATGACATCTTGAATTTTGCATGCAAATGGATGGAAATCGAAAATGCTTTACTGAGTGAGGTAACCCAGACAGAAAAAGAGGAATTTGGTATGTACTCACTCATAAGTGGATTCTAACTATAATTAAAAGTCTTTGAGCCTCTAATTCGTGATCCTAGAGAAGCTAAATAAGAAGGTGAACCTGAAGAAAATCATATAATTATCCTCCTGGATATGGGAAGTAGACAAGATTGCCTGGTAACCTTGGGTGCACGGGGTGTGGGTGGTGGAAGGATGGGGAGATGGTTAGAGAGAAGGGAGTAGGGGAGGATAGGGGATAGCTTGGGGGAATGCGATGGGGGGGAGGGAGGAAGGATGGATATGGGAGCAGGGAAGTATATATCTCAACTAAGGGAGCCATTTTAGGGTTTGCAAGAGACTTGATTCTAGAGGGGTTCCCAGAACCAAGGAGAAGTCCCCAGATTGTTCCCTGGGCAGCAGAGGAGAGGGTGCCTGAACTGGCCTTGCCCCATAACCATACTGATGAATATTTTGCATATCACCATAGAACTTTCATTTGGCGATGGATGGAGATAGAGACAGAGACCCACATTGGAACACTGGACTGAGCCCCCAAGGTCCAAATGAAGAGCAGAAGGAGGGAGAACATGAACAAGGAATCAGAATTGTGAGGGGTGTGTTCACCCACTGATAGAAGGAGTCTGATCTAATGAGAGCTCACCAAGGTCAGCTGTACTGGGACTGAATGAGCATGTGACCAAACCGAAAATTCTGAATGTGGCTGACATGGGGGCTGTCTGAGAAGCCATTGATAATGGCTCTGGGACTTGTTTAGTCTGCATGTACTGGCTTTTTGGGATCCTAGACTGTTTGGATGCTCACCTTCCTAGACCCGGAGGGAGGGGGGGAGGAACTTGAACTTCCCACAGGGCAGGAAACCCTGACTGCTCTTAGGACTGGAGAGGGAGGAAGAGAGGGAGTGTGGGAAGTGGGAGGGAACTGGGAGGAGGGGCAGAAGTGGAAATTTTTATAAATTATTAAGTTTATAAAATAAATAATAAAAAATGTTTAGCTAAGATTTGCCCTTTCTGTAAGATTGTATAAAACTACCATCCATTGCAAATAGGCTTACATATTAGTAACTTATGATAAAAATAAAAAAATTTTCCTCCAAATAAAAGGAGAAAAACCATCACATTGAAGTGTTACAAAACAAACCAACAACAGAAAGAAAAGAGCCAAAGAAATCACAATGATGTAAGACCCATTTGTTCACATGCTCAGTAGTCATTAAAAGTTATTTACTTAATTCTATAATATGGACACAGAGGATCTGAAACTAACCTGTGCAGCTGATGTACTTGCTGTTTCAATCTCTGTGAGTTCATATGAGCTTCCCTCAGTTGATTTACAGTTTACTCACTTAATGATTCTTTTTGGTGTCTTCCATTTCTCCTAGATCTTAGAAGCCTTTCTGCCTCTTCTTCCAGGGGATTCCTAGAATACTAAGGAGAGATTTGATGGAAACATTCCATTTAGAGCTGTGTATTTCACTTCTCTGTGTGTGTAAGGTCTGATTGCATGTCTCTGTAATATTCCCCCATTGGATTCTGGAAGCTACCGAAAGAGAAAGGTAACCAACAACTCAGAAGCAAAACCTACCTACGAACAACAATGTTGTCATTCCTACAAATTGTGTGAAGAATTAGTTTATGGGAGTTCCCAACAAAAGTTTTTGTTTACTTAAGGCCCTTTCCAGGAAATGGAACTTATTCCTGACTGTGCTTGTGTCATCAAACAATAAAAGCAACAATGAATAAATGGGAACTCCTGAAACTGAGAAGCTTCTGTAAAGCAAAGGACACTGCAATTAAGATAAAAAGGCAACCTACTGATTGGAAGATCTTCCCCAACTCCACATCAGACAAAGGTCTGATCTCCAAAATATACAAAAAACTCAAAAACTAGACATTAAAACTCTAATTAACCCAATTAAAAAATTGGGCATTGAACTGATCAGAGAATTCTCAACAGAAGAACTTCAAATGGCCAAAAGACACTTAAGGTCATGCTCAACATCCTTAGCAATCAGGGAAATGCAAATCAAAACAACTTTGAGATACCATCTTATACCTGTCAGAATAGCTAAACTCAAAAACACCAATAATAGCCTATTCTGGAGAGGATGTGGAGTAAGGGGAACAGTCATCCATTGTTGTTGGGAATTCAAACTTGTACAACTACTTTGGAAATCAGTGTGGCAGTTTCTCAGGAAACTGGAAGTCAACCTCCCTCAGGACCCAGCAAGGCAACTCTTGGGAATATACCCAAGAGATGCCCTATCATACCACAAAAGCATTTGTTCAACTATGTTCATAGCTGCACTATTTGTAATAGCCAGAACATGGAAACAACCTAGGTGCCCCTCAATAGAAGAATGGATAAAGAAGGTGTGGCACTCAGCGGTAAAAAACAATGACATCTTGAATTTTGCATGCAAATGGATGGAAATAGAAAACAGCTTACTGAGTGAAATAACCCAGACCCAAAAAGATGAATATGGTATGTACTTACTCATAAGTAGATTCTAGCCATAAATACAGGACATTGAGCCTATAATTCGTGATCCTAGAGAAGCTAAATAAAAAGGTGAACCCAAAGAAAAACATATAGTTATCCTCCTGGATACTGGAAGTAGACAAGATTGCCGGGCAAAAGTGGGGAGCATGGGAGTGGGGTTGGGTGGGAGTAAGTGGAGATGGGTAGAGAGAAGGGAGAAGGGAAGGACTGGGGAGAGTTTGGGGGATTGGGATGTTTGAAATGGAGGAAGGGTGGATATGGAAGCAGGGAATTAAATATCTTAATGAAGGAAACCATTTTAGGGTTGGCAAGAGACTTGACTTTAGAGGGGTTGCCAGGTGTCCAATGAGATGTCCCCAGCTTGTTCCTTGGGCAACAGAGGAGAGATTGCCTGAATTGGCCTTATCCCATAGCCACACTGATGAGTATCTAGCATATCATCATAGAACCTTCATCCAGCGATGATGGAGATAGAGACAGAGATCCACATTGGAGAACTGGACTGAGCTCCCAAGGTCCAAATGAAGAGCAGAAGGAGGGAGAACATGAGCAAGAAAGTCAGGACGGCGAGGGTTGTGTCTACCCACTGAGATGGTGGAACTGAACTAATGGGCACTCACCAAGGCCAACTAAATGGGAACTGATGGAGCATGTGATCAAATTGGACTCTCTGAATGTGGCTGTCAATGAGGGCTGACTGAAGTCAAGGACAATGGCACTGGGTTTTGATTCTACTGCATGTACTGGCTCTGTGGGAACCTAGTCTGTTTGGATGCTCACCTTCATAGACCTGGATGGAAGGGGGAGGACCTTGGACATCCCACAGGGCAGGGAACCCTGACTGCTCTTGTGACTGGAGAGGGAGGAGGAGAGGGAGTGGGGGAAAGGGTAGGGAAATGGGAGGATGGGAGAAGGTGGAAATTTTTAATTAATAAATAAAACCCCAGTACTAAATAGCCCAAACTCCTAGGGTATAAATAAATATTATTGATCTTAAAAGCATATTTAATTAGTGACAAAATGACTAGTAATGGTTTTCTTCTATACTCATAGATCAATGTCTTATTCACCCAGCAAGAGAAAATAATTTTTACCAAGTATACAAAATACCCAGTATATTCTGCTGTAATCATAGATAAGGGCTTTGTTCAGCTATCATCAGAGAAGTCAAAACAGATGGGAACAAATACAGAGAATCACAGTCAATCATTATATAGAAAGTGTGAGATCTTGGAACACACAGCCCAAAGGGGAATCTTCATTAAATCCATTCTTTCAGAGCCAATGGTTCCCTGCAGATGAAGACGAAAAAAGAGCTAAAGTGGATGTAGGACACCAAAAAAACAAAACCCTCTAAGTCACGATGATAAAATCGCACATGACCTCACAGAGACTGAAGCATCATGCACATGGCCTGCAGGGGTCTGCACCAGGTCCTCTGCTCACATTGTATGGTTTCCTGTTTAGTGATTTGTAAAGATTTCTACGTGTGTGAGTAAGTAGGTTGCTAATCACTGTGCCTTCTCTTAGGTTCTTTTCCTTCTGGTGGTTTGTATTGTCTTCATTGCAATTGTTTCTGTTATATTTTATTTTGTTCTGTCCTGTTGCTACTTCTTTAGAAGCCTGTTCTTCTCTAATGAAAGGTAGAAATGGAGTGACTCTTAATGGGATGAGTGGTGGGGAGGAACTGGGAGGAGTTGAGAAGGGAGGTGAAACCAGTATTGTATGAGAAAAGTATTCACTTTCAACAAAAGTTTTAAAATGTAATAAGTAATAATGATAACAATAGTAATGATAATCATCAGGAATAAAAGTCAGAACTATAGGAATTTTAAATGATAAGACTGGGCCCCTTAATTAGAGCCTATCAGAGAAAGAAAATAAAAGCTCAGGTTTGTCATGGACATCAAGTAATTACTGAGAAGCTTGTAGTACTCTTCTCTACCCTACACTTAATTCTGAATAAAATGTATAAACACAACATGAAACCTCATCTCTTCAATTAGAGATTAGTGATTTTCATCAATCTAGGTACTTTCTAAAGGATTCATATTTTTCTTCATACAATTAATGGAAAAGAATTAAATGAACATATAGATGAGTCAAAAACTTTGGCCTATGACACTGCTATTTAATACATTAAAATAGTACATATTTTATATAAAAGTATAATTACAAATACTAAGTGTTTCTCAGATAGTTAAAAAAAGCTTCTATATTTTCTAGATAGTTATGGGGCATAGAATAACACCTCGTCTCAATTTATTTCATTTAAATATAGACATAAAAATCAAATTTAATTTAACACCATGGAGAGAATTTAAGTACCAATGGAATCTATTATTTTGATAGACAATGCAAGTCAGCTAATACCAAATTTAACATAGTGTGCACTTTAGGACCCTCAGCAAACAACTAACTTAGATGAAGTAGAGAGTAGATTACTGAAACAATTATCTACAAATTATCAACAAATGAGAAGGGAGGAACTTTATATCTAACTCTCACATAGTTAATATTTGACTCTCCATAAATCAACAAAGTCTGCATTTCCAAGACGTCATGTATAAAACTGAATCTATGCTTTACATTTATTGTCTCCAGGCACATGAAAACAAGTAGATGCCTTCAAATATTTTTATTTATTTAATATTTATTTCATTCCAGTTGTCAAGAAAACAGAGAGAATCATGGATTCAGGCACACACCTCAGTGTTGGGTGTAGAAATTGTGAGAATGCAAGCAAGTGAGAAGAATGAGACAGATGATTTCATGACGGGTTCTGGGAGGACTGACAGCCCCTCTGAGACTCCAAAGAAATTCTTGTCTCTGTGTGAGAAGAGAATTCCCAGTAGCAGAGAATTGTTAGTTGATGGATTTCTTAATCAGAGAGCATGGTAAATCCCACTGCCTTGTACATTCATTAATGGAGAGGAAACCATGAGATGAACAAATATTTGGGACAAAATTTAATATATCTCTGACACAAAGGAAAGTACTACCAAATAGTTACACCACAGGAAGGAAATAATAAAAGATTTTGTAAGTTAAGACTTAGGTTGGGACGTGCTATATCTGCAATAAACCATTGTAGAGTCCACCAATTTGCTAGGATATTCAAATAGAATCAACATGTACACAGAGAAATTGTATTTATCAACAGTATTTTATAGTGCTAATTTTTTCATCTTTCTTTTTCTTTCCAATTTGTTTATCATAATGAAAGTGTACTTGGGTATCTCCAAATCAAATGAATACTTAATCTAATATTTTGGTACCTTTTTATTTCTGTGATTTGAGTTTCTTCAGAGTTTTTGATAGTTACTTAATCATAGTGATTGGAAACAGTTAATTCAGTTTTTGTAAGATATTTCATTTACTATCAGGAGATATTTTAGGCCCTGGGAGAATTTACCTTATCTTTATTTTCACCCTTTTCATAAGAAATAGAGGTAGTTACTGTTATCATACCTTGGAAATAGGAAAATTGAGCTATGAGTAGTTAATGACTTGCCAAGGTCACTTTAACTTGAAAACACTGCTGAATCCATATTTCATATATAAAAATAGAGGTTTAAAATTTAATATATGAGTATATTTTGGGGGTCTTTCAAAATGGTACTATCTTTAAAAGAATAAACACAAAATAAAGTAATATGAAATGAGGTAGTACATGAAACATAAGTATTCAATGCTGATGAATTTTTGAATGCTATGCATTGTTGAAAATATGCAATGCTTGTAATATATGCATTTATAATGTAGGATAATCTCATTAGCAACCGGAATGTCTCCTTTTTCATAAAAGTGAGTCCTATTGTAAAGGCATCAATTACACTACCAAGAAAAACTCTAAGAAGGTAATACCTAACCTTATTATTGAAAAGAATCTTTCATTTATGATAATATTCAAGCATACTCTAAATGACCATTACCAGAATAAAATTATGTTTCCATGAAAATCATACTATTTCAGAAATGATATGGCTAGTATAATTGTTACACTCAATGAGGTAATACAAATATATATTTTTATTCAATCTTCATGTAGACATTTTGGGTAGCTATGATGGTTTAATTTTTCATTTCATTTTACTACACAAACATACAAAAACTGAAACCAGGACGGTTATTAGAAAAATTCCTGTTTCTAATACAAGAATTAATTTTATAAATTCAAAAGTGGCAATAGTTTAAATTATGAATGCAAATTATTAAAAAGTAATGCTAGTGAGAAAATATTTACTCTTAAAAACTTTTTCTTCAACCCAATAATCCCATGAAGACCATCCAATAGCTTATTATTTTCAAACATACCTAAACTAGATAATCTGCTTTTAATTAAGTTGACAGTTTTAAATTTTACCAAGTTTAACATGCTTTACCAGTAAGTGAAAGTCACTGGTACACATTAAAAAATAAATGAATGAATAAATAATCCACCAATGCTTATTCATTTATTACTCATTGGGTGATTTTATTTGTGAAATAAGTAAATAAATATTCTTAAAAGAGAATTAGCATTTAGTGTTATATTAAGTAATTAAATTTTGAAGATAAATTTACTTTTACCATTATAGTCTCCAAGCAATGTTCAAAAGAATTACGTGTTAATTATATTTAATAACAGCAAAGTTTTAATACTTATTAATAATTAATATCAGCAATGCCAGCTTATCGCTTCATTCTAATTCTAATTGATGGCTTATCTATGTTAAATTTCTTTTGTTTTGCTTTCAAAAATGAATGGTACTATATAATATCAATGCTGTAGACAGCATAAAAAAGGGAATCAAGACCCAATCTCACACACACACACACACACACACACACACACACACACACACACACAGAGACAGCGAGAGACACAGAGAGAGAAAGAGTGGGACCATCAGCCAAATTAAGCCTCTCAAGCACTAAATGTCAGAGTTTATTTAATGATAAAATAATAGTCTAAAGTTAAAATTGAGATACCTTTTGAAAGACTTAATTAACTGAGACAGATATATTTCTCAATATTGAAGACTGATAAATACACCATAAGTAAGTAACTGTTTGAAGCAATGAAAGACCTATTCTAGGGGAAAAGTTAAACAATAAAGTAAAATGTGAATCTCAGAAATGAATAGTCCCCCCGTCATTCCTTATAATGTATTAAGGAAGGCATATTAAGTAGTTTCTGCCTAATTAAGATTAATGTCCTCAAGAAAGCAGAATGGAAAAATGCATTTTTTAATAAACATTAACATTACCAAGAAACTTAGTCTCAACTCCTTGTTTTAAGTTTAAAATATGTATAAGTTACCTTCTGGGTTTTCACTGATAATACAATTTGATAAGTTGTAAGTGCATTTTACCTACCAAAGGATTGGCAAATTATGTCATGCATATTAGTTTTCTGTTTTAATTTGTTAATGTATACTGATGTTGCTGTGGAGAAGTAGAATTGTACTGTTTACAATGAAGATGGCTTAATGGTCAGAAGATTCAATAATTATAGATTTGTGATTCCTGTACTGAGTGAAGTGGTGTAGTCAGGATTAGAATACCATGGGCTTCTGATTTCATAGACTTCTAATTTATAGATTTCATTTTTCTACTTTTTGCATGTTCTCATTTTGTTGGGAAACTCAGCTCTCTGTGCCAGAACCTGTGGGAAGTCTCAGAGTTGTTATTGAAGCAATTGCGTTCACATTGCATTACCTGCAGGTGACCCTTAGGAGTTTCTCAGCACGTTTTTCCTAATACTCAGAAAAGCATATTTGTATTACAGATCACACCACAAAAAATGTAAGATAATACACTACAATATTTTATTAAAAGTATTTAATTTCCCACTGGCATCCAAGTTACTCTAAGTCTTTTGTGGTTTGAGTATTCCCCTTGCTCATTTAAAGAAGAATACAAATAAGGCATTTTAAAAGTTTTCAAAGAAAGAAGACTGGAAAATTAGTCTTAGCAAATATTAAAATAACCACCACCCTACCCTGTATTGCTGAATACCATGACTTTTTCTTGATACAATAAAATCTGTGCTGCCTTATGATTTCATAAAATGATATATTATGCAGCCAAATGAGAAAATGAAAAGAATCTTTTTGTCATTAAGAACATTGAGAATAGTTACCATAAAGGATCCTGGAAGCATTCCATATTTATTAAATTTAACTATGCTTTAGGGTACCAAGAAAGGAGACTATTTTTATTGGCTTTTCTTATACAATCTATTTTTGTCATATTCTTTTCCCTCCTCCAACTCTTCCCATATTTTCCTCTCTCTCTATCCATCTAACTTCAATGTCCGTATTTCTCAGGGAAAAAAAAATGAAAGCAAATAAACAGAGAGGTAACCCAGACACAGGAAGACAAACACGGTTTGTACTCACAGAAAATCAGATATAGACATAAAACAAAAGATAACCAGCCTACAGTACACAATCCCAGAAAAGACAGGAAACAAGAAGAACCATAAGAAAGACATGCACGGATCCCCAGGAAGGGGAATTATACAAGGTCTCCTTAGTATATTGGCAGAATGGAGGCAGGGTGGGAGGGTGGTAGTGGAGTGGGGAGGAGAGAAGAGGAACTGAGAGGAGACATGAAGGATCAGGAAGATGGAATTGGGTGAAAAACAGAGAGCCAGGGCAAAGAAAGACAAATCTTGAGAAAGTCATTGAGGGGTTAAAAAGAAACCAAGTACTAGAGAAACTCCCAGGAAACCACAACGATAATCCCTGCAAAGAATCCAAGAAATAGTGGAGAGGGTACCTAAACGGCTCTTCTTCTGTAATTAGATTGATGAGCAACTTAATTTTCATCATAGAACCTTCTTCCAGTATCTAATGGAAGCAGATGCAGAGATCCACAGCTAAGGTACTGGGCTTAATTCCTTGAGTCCAGTCATAGAGAGGAACGATATAAGCAAAGGGGCCCAGACCAAGATGGAGAAACCCACAGAAACAGTTAACTCGAGCTAAATGTGTGCTCACTGACCCTGGACTGACAGCTGGGAAACCAACATAAAACCAAATTGGCCCTCTGAAGGTGGGTGACATTTGTGTGGCATAAGCAGTCTGTGTGGTCACTGGCAGTGGAAGCAGTATTTAACCCTAGTGCATGATCTGGCTCTTGGGAGCCCATTCCCTATGGAGTGATACTTTGCTCAGCCTAGATACAAGCAGAGGAACTTGGTCCTGCCTTAAGTGATGTGACAGACTTTTTGACTCCCCATGGGAGGCCTTACCCTCTCTGAAGAGGAAATATAATTTGAGATACAGAAAGATGGGAGGAGTGGGAGAAGTGGAGGAAGGGAGAGGTAACTGGGATTGGGATGTTAAATAAGATTCTTTTAAAAATAAAATTGAAGGAGAAAAAAAGAAATATCAAAAAAACAACAAAAACACACACACACGCAAAAAAAAAAATGAAGTCCGTTTTTTGTTGGCCAACTTCTCTTGAGCTCAAAATCTTCCATGAAGGTGCTTGGTTAATATAAATACTGTCACACTCTTTTGGATAAAAAATGTTTTCCCCTTTCCTAAAGGTTGCTAGTTAAAAACAGTTTTTTGGTCAGGGTAGGAATTTGTGTCAAATTCACATTTCCCTTGTGTGATTTTATCTGATTTTTAATTTGTGCAGGTCCTGTGAGTACTCACAGTCACTGGGTGTTCATACCTGTATCAGCCATGTTGTGTCTAAAAGAAACTGTTTTCTTTAAGGCCCCCACCTTCTCTAGCTCTTAAAAATTTTCTACCTCCTCTTACACATAGAACCTCCAGCCCTGAAAGGAGGGGTTTAATGAAGACATCTCTTTCAGAGTTGAATGTTTCAATGTCTGTCATTTTGTAATTATGTAGTTATGGATCCCTCTGTAAACCAAAATCTACTATAAGAAGAATCTTCTCTGATGATGGTTAAATGATGCACTAACAGACAGTAATAACATTATGTCATTAGGAATCATTTTGTTGCTACATTCCTTTAACAGAAGAATAGGAAATGGTCTTCTCCTGGGCCCTGGACCAGTCTTCTCTCAGTAACTGGAACTCGGAGTCTCAGGCAAGGGTCCCATCTAATGGAATAGGCCTTATATCCAAGCTAAATACGGTTGATTGCTCTGATAATATTTTTGTCATTATTGCACATTATGACAGGGTGGGTGAGAAGCTACCAAGTTAAGATAGTGAACTGAGTCTGAATTTCTTAAGCTGAGAACAGGTCTGCCTGCAAGATTGATGATAGAGGGAGAATTAGTAGTATCCTATCCCTGGCCCAGTAAGTGCAAATGGGGTAGATGTATGATAAGAGTAAGCACTGAGTTTGGACAGCAACAGGTCTAAAAATCAAGCCCTATGAGCAGAAACAGCTCACCAACTCCTTAATACTAATCTAAGGAGACCTGTGTCAGACTTGTAACCTGATACCATATAAATTCAAGTTATAAAACGTTATTTTAAAAATTATGGTATAAAATACTCTTGTATTGATTAAATTTTCTCTCTTATATACTCTCATGAAAAGATGTGAACCTCATTCATTTCATAGACCATTTATATCATGTGATCCCAACAATCTTTTAGAATATACTCACCTATCTCCCTTTAATAAGTAGAGCAAAAAGACAGTTAATAAAAAGTTTCAGCTTTAATTGTCATAGCCAAAACCTGGAAACAACCTAAATGCCCTTTGAAAGAAGAATAGATAAGGAAAATGTGGTACATTTACACAATGGAGTACTACACAGCAGAAAAAAATAATGATAGTTTGAATTTTACAGGAAAGTGGATGGAGCTAGAAAACATTATTTTGAATGAGGTAACCCAGAAACAGAAAGACAATTATCACATGTACTCACTCATAGGTAGTTTTAAAACATAAAGTAAAGAAAACCAGCCTACAAACCACAATCTAAGACAAATTAGACAACACTGAGGACACTAAGAGAGGCTTACATAGACCTAATCTACATGAGAAGTAGGAAAAGATAAGATCTCCTGAGTAAATTGGTAGCATGGGTACCTTGGGGGAGTGGAGAGGCAGAAAGCAGAGCAGAGTAAAATGTAGAGCTCAATAAAAATCAAAAAGAAAAAAAGGTTTTCCAAATAACTTAGCCAACAAAATAGCTACATAGAAGAATTAGTACTCTAACTGATCTTTCTAGTTATATAAATGTCTAACTTTGGATCTATATTGAGAGATAGAAGTAGGCCATGGTCTCTCTGTGTATTTAAATGTGATTATACCTGGAACACTAAGAGACTTTATGAACATCCACATGACAACCTCTAAAAATGTTTTGATTAGAGAATTCTGAAACCTATTACTTTTGTGTAAGTATCTTTAAATGGGGAATGAAAATAAAATAGTGAGCTACTTCTGATAGATTAAAAACCATATTCGAGGAGAAGCTGTTCAATTTGATTGGTTATTCAGAAGAAGGAAAAGCAATTCTAAAAGGTGTTATTTCTCAACGCAGCTGATGAAGCCTTTGTTTATTAGTTGGTGGTCAGGATCTAAGGAGTAGAAAATGCTAAATCCTTTCAAACAAAGATTTTTTCCTTTTCAACTAGTATGTCAGTTAGGTTCCTCTAAAAAAAACAACATTTCTCACAATGGTATTCCCTCTCCTCTGGACATGGCAGTGGCTTCCGAAGAATTTTTGAACTCTCATGGAGGATATCTATAGGTCTTACAGTGATTCCTTTAAAGTACAAAGTTAATGAAATTCTTAGCAAATTGAGGAAAGTTATTCCTTATAACTCCGTTGTGTGTTAGTAAGCAAATAGATCAATCCTTCCCAACACTGTATAAATAGTCCATATCAGACATCAGAGGTCTCATAAGGCCAACACTTTTCCTGACTCCATTAAATAGTATACACCCCGCTGACTTGCTTTCCTCATTTTCACACATTATGAGTCTATCTCTCACTGTAAAGTGCTACCCTTGATTGTCTTACTACTTCATTTCCTTCAGCTTAAACACAAAGTAAAATATTTTGGAGACATTGTTCTCTATATTTTTTTTCTTCCAATGTGTTTATTCCACTATGTAAACCAAACAATATTTTATCTAGCACATATTGACAAATAGTTGTGGACATAATGATTGAAAGGTAATTTCAGAAGTCTGAGGCAACAAATCATTTTCATGTTTCCAGAAAAACCAGTTACTTTCTTATCATCATTGCTTTAGCAGTCCATTTTAAAGAATGAAACATCTATCTTTATTTAATTCAATTAAGTTATACAGTTTATATAAATGGCAGTCTTTAACAGAAATCATGCATATACAAAAATTATGATACTTCCAGAAATCTGAATGTTCCAACAATCCCAGTAAAGCGTAGAACCACTTTTTTCCAATTCACTGTTTAAGAAGTCTGAAAACAATTCTTATTTAAGCTTTGATAGGACTTAAATTTAAACCCTAGCTATGAAATTGCTTGAGAATTAAGACAAGCCCCAGAGATTGGTTTTACATTCCAATCTTATCAAAAATCTTATGTGTTTGATGAGCAATTTCTCATGTGCATTCCAATGAACAATAATGTCAGGGTGATCAAAGCAAGAATTCCAATCCCCAAAACATCCCTGGAGATGACATCAATATAAAAGCAATTTAATCTGGATGGGTTTTGAATTTTCACCATTCCTTGCTGTGCATGTGTTCGTGTTCATGTTTCTTTATTGATGGTAAATAGCAGAAATCATTTGATACTAGGCAGATTAATGTACTGTGCCACATTGTATTTATTTTGGTGTCATTTTAAATTAGAAAATGAGATATATTTGAATCTATTTTTCTATTATAAATCTAGTCGTAAGAAATCTGATATCTACTTAAATTTTGTCTCACTTTATTTTCAGTATCTGGCTCTAATGATTCTCGATAGTTGAGTATTAAAAAAAAGTTCTTAATTGTGTTAATTCACTGATTACTTAAAGTCGCCGAGTCAGCAAGACTTGCTATGGAGAACACACACACACACAAAACAACTTGTAAATAAAAAAGTCAGTAAGGTCTTGTCTTTTTGGGTGGGTAGTTTACTCCTTGGTGTCTCTGTCCTCTCTGGCTCTTAGCATAGTTGGTACTATAGCCCTGGAAGTGATGATCCAGATGTCCTGCTGGGGGTTTGTTTCTTTGTTTGTATTACCCTATTCTACTTTGTCTGCCATTGTTTTATCTTATATTATTATTTTACTCTTGAGCCTATTTGTTTTCTAACTAGAGACAGAAAGCATGTGGATACTAATAGGAAGGAAAATGAGCAGGATCTTGTAGGAGCTAGGGAAGGAAAAACTGTAATCAGAACATATTGTATGAAAAACAATCTATTTTCAGTGAAAGTAAAATACAACGGACAAAAAAAAAAATAACAGAACCAGCCAAAGTCAGAAAGAATATTTTAAGTTATTGAAATGAGACTGAATACTACCGTCCTACTTGGTAGTGGCAACGTTTAATTAGATACTGTCCATAGATTATTTTGTGATTGAATGTGAGTTTGTATTATACTAAATTTGATCTTTAAAAGTTTTATTATTTATAAAATTTGAAGACTATGTATGTTTTAATTTTTTTTCTTTCTAAGGTTATAAACACTCACAGGATGAATAATCTAATACAAAGTAATAATGACAACTTATTGTTGTTCTCATTGTTTTTGACCTAGAAAAAATATAATTGAAAAATTAATGATAGCAAAAAAATGGTTCCAGGAGCACACACACATTATTTTGACTTGAATGTAATGGTTTATTTAGATAAATTCTGATATAGTTTAAATAAAAAAATTAAGGATGTACATTAGACAAGCTATGACAGATAGACGCTGAGAAAATACTGCCTTATAGAGAAGACAAAGTCATATAATGAAGCTCAAAGCTTGTAGGCATCATGGGCTTTCCTTCACCCAGTTTGTCTTGTTCATTGATATCATTCTTATTCAGATCACATGTGAGTAGACATGTTGATTAAACTTTGTGGTTGTAGTTTCAGATATTACTGGAAGACACAAGCTCATAGCAAACTGCTGATAATCTGGTTCTTACAATATTTTCTGGCACTGCATCTACAATAGTACCTGAGTTTCAGATGTGGCATTGCTTGTAGGTGTGTCCACTGGGACTGAGATTCACAACTCTAATTTGTTTTCTTATTGTACTGGGTTCCATATTTGCAAACCGACATTTCGTTTGCAAAAATCAGGACTGAAGAATACACTTTTCTGTGGATGTAATGACAGGTCTTTATAGCTTGTTAGTAGGGATGATACTGGTTAAGTAAATTACTGGATATAGATTTTTCTCAGATTACTATGACTTCAATGACACCGAGTAGTTAGGTTTCCATTGACAGGCCCAAAAACTAGGAACAGGAGAGATTTCCTTCCCTACGGAAGAGTACTACAATTGGTATCCAGTGAAAACACACATAGATACGAGAAACATTATATGAACCAAAGAGATAATATTTAAGAATATATGTGTATATACATATATGCATATGACAACAATTACAAAAAAATAGAAATTTCATGAGTTGGAAGGAGTCTGAAAAGAAGTACAATAGAGGATTTTTGAGGAAAAAGAAACAAAGGCGCTATGTTTTAATCTAGCAACAGATAAAGAAGAGCTAGTTAATCTACCTAGTCCTTGATAACATTTGGTATGGACAGCAGGGACCGTCGTGATAGTCAGGAATCATGATGGCAATTATGGACCAGAAATGACAGCCATGTCATTTAAGCAGAAAAGTGAGAGAGCCCCTTAATATGCCCAAACCTAAAAAAAAGACATAGATGGTTTACAAATGGAATTATGTAGATGCAGGATATAATTCTATTAAAGCTATAAATAACAGTTCCACCAAATTCTTTCTAACAAGGCAGAAAACAATTGTGAGAAAATGTTTAAACTACAAAGGATCACATCTATAGTCTGATTAGGCTTATATTAATATATTATCTCAGAACTTGACAAGTGCCAATGTTGACTCCTAAATAGTCACAAAAAAACTGTATTAACTAAATCATTGCTTGGCCAATCACTTAAGTGTATTGCTAGTGAGCTCTTATGTTTAAAATTAACTCATTTTTATTATTTTATATTTTACCATGAGGCTTATGGCCTACCGGCAAGGATCCAGCTGGCAGCTTCCATCTTTCCCCTCTGATGGCTGCATGGCCTCTCTCTGACTCCGGCTACTTTCTCTTTCTATATATATATATCTTTGAACCTGGTTATGGTTTGTTAAGCCATTGACCAAAAACAGTTCATTATTCCTTAACCAATAACAGCAACACATAGACAGAAGGACTTATGTCAATATATCATTAACCTGTGGAGAGAAAGAAGGAACGCTGAGTAGATCAACTGATTGGCAGATAAGACAATGTACATCAGCATTACAGATTACTGTCCTACTATACTAGAGGAAACACCAGTTGGTAATGTCAAATTTCAAGCTGATACTATTCATGGGGAAAAGTTAAAGAGACTTTGTGTGCCTTAAGTTTCTAATGTGTTTCAAAGAATTGTGTAATTTAGATATAATACGTGAAAATAAATCTCCTGTATATAAATATGTGTTACAGAAAATTATCATTGCAGTAGTGATGAATTTTTATTTCTGTGCTACAACACTACCATAAATTTAGTGGCTTATTTAACATCAAATTACTTTTTTTGACTTCTATAGGTCAGAAGATTTAGGAGATCCTCTCTTGGGTAAAGTCAAAGCATCAGCTGGATTACAGTTCTTGCGCTTTCAGGAAGAACTGTGTTCCCTGAGCTTCTTGAAATTCAAGTGGCCATGTACAACCCTTGACTCCTAGTCTTTTCTGAGCGTCATGGAGTCAGCACAATTCATCCACTGCTCATTTTCCTTTCAACTACAGATAGGAAAGACTCTCAGGAGGAGTTCTCTTTTATGGTGCCTGGAATCTAACTGGGCAATCCAGATAATCCAGGATTAACTGCACCTCTCAGAATTCGTAATTAAAATATCTATGAACTGTCTTTTCTTGATATGTAAAATACTATATTGAGGAGCACTGAGAATTAACACCTGGACACAGCTTTGGGTGCCATTGTTCATCTAACACAAGAATCACTATACTTTAAG
Organism: Myodes glareolus; assembly: GCF_982192425.1. Lineage (NCBI taxonomy): Eukaryota > Metazoa > Chordata > Mammalia > Rodentia > Cricetidae > Myodes > Myodes glareolus. The sequence continues at coordinate 39,354,831 of NC_142045.1, read as the reverse complement.
AAACTATTCATCACCAAATTACTTTGTAACAATGAGTGATTTTTTTTTCTCCCTTGATTTAGTGACCTGCTGAAAGGAAAACTAGAACAATGAGAAATAAAAATAAGGTAGTATAAAGCACCACAATTATTTAAAGAGAGAGTAGGCTTCCAGGCGTGGATCTGTGACTATATGTGCCTAAAAAAATTTCTAATTAAATGGAAGCCATCTTTATGTACTCTGAGTATTGGGAGATACATCCAACTATCACAAGCTGGCCAATTTGACTGATGTATCTGAGTTACTTCCAGCTTGTTGTTTGGTATTATTCTCCTGCTGTTTTTGTGTTTATGTAATATTTGAGTTCATATTTGTGTTTGGCCATTATGTTTCCCACATAAGTATGATAATGTTGTTCAGCACTCTTTTGGATCTTTGTGATATTATGGTGTAAATATAGTCATCCCACAACTGTGTTGATGTATTTATTAGATTTTTAAATAAAGTAAGAGGTATCACCTAACTTTATATGCTCCATTATGACTAAAGAATGAGAGAAAATGCTTAACTATATTGTGGGAAACCTTGTGGGCACTATGTTACACTTGTCTGATGTGAACCCATACTGCACTGTAAATTAGTTGCATGATCTTTGATAGCTAATTTAAATTCTTAATAGTCTAATTTACTTCAGAGTTGAATGTGAATAGTAGCAATAATGACATATATTTATTAATATCTCTACAACCAAAAATGAATAGATAGATAAACAGACAGATGATAGACAGACAGACAGATACATGGATGGATAGATGGATAGACAGATAGATAGATAGATAGATATAGATGATAGATAGAACAATGATAGAAAGACATAGAGAGAGAGAAATAGAGGAAGAGAAAGAAAGAGAGAGAATAAATAAAGAAAAAGTAATGTGTAATGTCCCCAGTGTTTTTGGTAAGTGGCAGATCCTGGGTTAATATTAAAAATAATTTTACTTTATTATTAAAAGCATGTTTTTCTCTGTTTTAATTTTATATTCTTGACATTACTTTTCCTAAACATGAAGATTTAGTTGATAAATGACTAATACACATAAAAAAAATCACTGTGCATGTTTCATAGAATCAACTTTGTTGGATATATTATCTTTCTTAGCATTAATGTTTAATTTAATGATTTTCTATTCTGTAACAGTATAGTTGATATAAGAAACACTGGAATATCAAATTTGACACAGAAAAATACTGTGATTAAATTCTCACACTTTTGTAAAATGCGCATGAGGTTTCAGCAAGAAGAAAGAAATATCGTATCACATAAAGAAATTAGAGTGTGATTGACACAGTAACTCAACTGGCCAAGAAACAGATAAGAAAAGACTAAGAAACTCAGCCCTAAGGGGATATAAATACCATACATCCATTCTAATGGCTCAGAGATTATTGTAAAGAAGGGCAGAAAGAAAATAGAAACTCAATAGAAACTCAATACAGAAAGCAAGTAAACATGAAGTAACAATACATGTAAAATCTGAGAAATCTCAAGCCAGAGCAAATCACAGAAAGGACAGACAAGTTGTACACAGAAACAGAGAATTCGACTGTGGAATACTAGTAATAGAAATAGATAGCTGATGTGATGAGGGAGAGAGAGAGAGACAGACACACACACACACACACACACACACACAAACACAGAGAGAGAGAGAGAGAGAGAGAGAGAGAGAGAGAGAGAGAGAGAGAGAGAATAAGAGTGCTGGCTGGTAAGTGGACAAACCCTCAATAGAAGACCATCTACTTGGACAGCAGAAAATTTATGTTGAGGGTATTTTTAAATAGGACAATTTCTGTGGGTAGAGAAAAGGATTGTATTGGGGAATTGTTCAAAGTGTTAATATGATCCAAATACACTGCAGTAAAGTCTCAAACAACTAACTTGTAATTCAGTGCAAATAGAGATGTCACCAAGGAAATATTGGGGAAGTGGGGAGGGAACATACTTATCAGTGAATATACACAAAGTTGTGCAAAAATATTAAATTATAGAAGTAAAAATGTAACAAAGACAAAAGTTCATTACTTAAGTAAATGCTGTACAATGAACAAAATAGAAAAAATCTATTGCCAGAAATAGGTAGCTTATTTAAGGATTAATTGAAAGAAACTTGCTTGAGAATTGAAAATAAGTACCCGCTTCTCTATTATCAGAATATGAACCATGAATTTTTCTAAAGTAACATGAACAAAACCTTCAGGAACCAATCAAAGCAGCTACTAATCCAACTGATGTTATTTATTGAGGAATACTTACTTTACAAAGGGTTTTGTTTGAAAAGCTTAATTTAATACAAGAAAGTTGTCTGAGGTAAGTACTTAAATAGGTTGTGTATTCCTAAATTTGGCCATCCACACTCTCATACATAAATGTCTAAAGAAATCAGAGCCTCAAATGACTTAGAGAAAAACATACACATAATCTTGCAGAACAAATGTTTAAAAATAGTTTTGATTGATATAATTCAATCAACATTAATAGCTGTAATTGAAAGATCATAGAACTCTCAAGGAGAGAAATCAAGGGACACACCAGAAGGTATTTGGAACTTCCAAATATATTTATAGCAAGTATGTAGTATAAAAGTTCTGCCAGTGCTATAAAAAGAGAAGAGAATTCCTCATAAAGCCCTAAATTCAAAATCTCAGCGACCTAGATGTACTCTTTTAATATGCTAATTTATGAAAATCAACTACTGCCATATTTTATAGTTCACTGTTTCCCCACATAACTGGGCAACAAACCAAAATAATTTTGAGAATTGCCTCCCTAGATGTTCATAAAAGTTATCTGGTTAACACTCCTTTGTAATTTCATAACTTGCCATATGACTCCAAACCAAGAATGGGACAAGATGTGTGTGATTTAGTTGCTCTGAAAAACTTTTAAACCTTGTTGGAGTGACCCTATTGTTATTATCTGGTGCCTGACTAAATTACATTGAGTTTCATTATATTTCTTCTGTTTCTGGGTTTAGAAAAGACGTAATTTGCCTTTGATGCAAAACAGAAAGCAAAGAGCTCATTTGAGCACTGTAGAGAGAATAAAAAAAAGAGGCTGACCTGGTGAAAATTACATATTCATGGAATATATTACACTGAATTGCTGTGTTTCTAAATGCAATCCTCTAATCTCTAAATAGAAAATTTACTTTGGCTATAGTGAGCTCTCCCTGAATATGGACTATAACGTTGTATGTTTTTTCTTTGTTATTGATATCTTTTGCTCATTTTTAGGAAATCAGCCATCTGGGAAGAGAATAATGTACATGTATATGAAAACAAACATATCGGAAGTATTTTCTTCAGATGTTAATTTATTTAAATAAATTATTGAATTTATTATCTTTAAAAATTGAAATGACTAGGAATAGTTTTGTTATATAATGGAAACTTTAATAAGGAAAGCAGATTGTGTTTTACAATTAAGAGTCTTTTATTCATTATAGAGATATTATAATTCTAGTTTGGAATATACCATTTTAATGAAATTCAAGGTCATTTAAAATGTATGTACTGGGTAATATGCAAGACTGCATAATATTACACTATTCAATTTCAAAATGGAAACATATACATTTCTCTCATATCCTTAAATGTACTTATACATAGTCAGACTGATAAGAAATGTTCATAAATATATATTTGTTTATAGTACACTTAAACAGGACCACAAGTACATATGCAAAAAATGTAATGACTCAATACATTGATATCTTTGTGTGATGTCATTGTTAATGCAAAATTTTAAATAACTTATCTTCTTTGGGTTTGAGAATTTTGGACTTCAAACACTAGACAAAGAAAATATTTAGTGTAAATTAATTCTATAGATATGTACAAAACTGTCCTGCTAATAAGCAAAAATATACTGCTAAGTAACATCCATGTTTTCATGCCAACACATCAAAATAAGCTAATAATAATATATGCCCTTAATAATATAGCCAAGTTAACTCTTATGACAACAGGTGATGTCAAAATAGACATTGGTCCATACTGTGTGCTTCATCTTGAACTGCTCTCTATCTGTACAAGTTAGTGTTCTTACACATCTAAATTACTGGCAACTAAAATTAAATTGCTTTAGGAAACCAGCATTTTCATGTTTTGCCATAGGCATAACATTTTGGATAAAATTATGAACTTTCTAATGTTGGAATGCTTATGCTCCTGAAATTGGATTGACAATAGTTTTAGTTGTAGACAACTCTTTGTTGAATTATAGGAGATTCTATGTGACTTAGTTAGGATTTCTTTTTCATTCATTTGTTTGTTTTATTTTTTGGTATTTTGAGACAGGTTTTCTCTGTAGCTTTGGGACCTGTCCTGGAAGTAGCTCGTGTAGACCAGGATGGCTTTGGACTCACAGAGATCCACCTGCCTCTACCTCACAAATGCTACGATTAAAGGCATGCACCACCACTGCCCGGCTTAGTTACAGTTTCTACTGATGTAAAGAGATACCATTATCATGCCATCTCTTATAAGGAAAAACATTTAATTAGGGTTGGCTTACTGTTTGATGTTTAATCCATTATTAGCATTTCTGGAAACACGATGGAACACAGGTATACATGGTGCTGGAGAATAAACCAAATATTCTACATATGGATTGCCAAGCAGGAGAGAGAGAGAGAGAGAGAGAGAGAGAGAGAGAGAGAGAGAGAGAGCCAGAGAGAGAGAGAGCCAGAGAGAGAGAGAGCCAGAGAGAGAGAGAGCCACAGAGAGAGAGAGCCAGAGAGAGAGAGAGCCAGAGAGAGAGAGAGAGAGCCAGAGAGAGAGAGAGCCAGAGAGAGAGAGAGAAAGAGAGAGAGGTCCTGTCTTGAGCTTCTGAAATCCCAAAGCACACTCCCATTGACAAATTTCCTCCAACAAGTCCACACTTTCTCCAACAGGGTCACAACTTCTCCAACAAGGCCACAAGGCTTCACCATCTCCAGCAAGACTACAGCCTCTAATAGTGCCACTCAAATGAGTCTACGGGGCCTATTTTCATTAAAACCACCACATTATAGAAAGAAAATCTTGTATAGATGAAATTTCAGACTTATCTATTTACTAATTGCAATTAAATAATCATCTGCTTAGAGCAAGGACAACAAGGCCAAATAAAACACATGCTTCTTACAGGGATGAGACATGAACAAAACACAGATACATTAAAAAAAATCTGATATCATATTTGAATCAAGTATTTGCTTATATTCATAAAAACACCCATGTATATTTAGACTTAGGAAAGAAATATGATAATATAATATATGTGTGTAAAAGTTAAACACAGATTGGAATCTAATGTACTCATTTGATTTATATTAATAATAAAAATCTTCAAAAATAACTAGACTTTGTGTTCAAAATACAAAGATGCAGAACTAATTATTGTTAATTTCTGCATCTTACCTATTATACTATAAATGTATATTTGCTAGGATCTAATTTTAGTTAAAATTTTGTGCCAAATACTGTGTTTTATGTTTTTGAGTTAATCCATATATTAATTTCTAGAGCTCCTTTTTATAAAAAGGTAAATTGACAGAATTACAAAGCATTTTCAGTTTACTCAGAAAACTGTACAGTGTTCCAAAAGGCTTAGTGTTAATTAATTCTGTAATGTGAATTTTAGCTAACAATTATTTGTACTAATGAAGGAAGCAGCTATGAATAACCCGGAAGCAATTTGTGTTCATTCACAAAGAACGTTTGAAATTTTATGAGAACAAGAATGTGTTGAATTGATGGAGAGTTATTTAATATCGAATAACAGCAAAAACAAGAAAATGTTTTGAAGTTCCAAGGGAGCTGTGATACATCTCCACCCTTCCCCTCAAAATAACTAATCTTTGAAACAATCTCTCAGAAAAACACACTACCTTTTTTTAGAGTTAAAATCTTTGTTGATGTAAAAAAGTTCTAAAAATATTTTTTTGTTATATGCATGCAAGGAAAAAAAAGTCATGTATTCATAAATGGGGTGAGCAGATCTCTATAAAAGAAATAGTAGTTAGAAGCCTGCTGGGAATTCCACTGGTGAAATAAAACAATGAATATCTCTAATAATCATTTTCATTAAACTTAGAATGATAATAGCAAAAGCAGTATCAAGTGAATTTGAAACCCTGCAATGGTCACTGTGAAGCAAAATTTGAACAAATTTACAAAAACTGCTTAGTTAGTACTTAAAATTGAGGATACATACACCATGACAGAAAACACTAAAGAAGGCCAACAAGCATTCATTTTAAAAATCAATTTACCTGTAGCCTATAATGTCTCAAAATTCTTCTGAACTCATGCCAAAACAACAGGTTTGGGTACAGAAAAATAAAGGAACTACAAAGTCAATTTTACAAGAATAAAAATTAAAATCATAAACTAACAGAATTTTAACAAATGTACCTGGCAAATTAACCATGTCATTAATTGTTCAAACAGCTAAGCAATAATTTTATTTATAAGAAAATAAATTATTGGTTACAATTTGTTAATATTAAATACAATATTTATAAATTTTCATATGGCAGTGCTATAACTAAACACTAATCACTGACGGGAACTATGAAATTGTAAATATGTCAGCTTTAAATGTTCACCTGTGAGCTTTTCAAAATTCTGAGCTGTCAATCTCAATTCCATTTTTTTATTTTCATTTGTTGTATTTTTATTAAGTTGCGGTCTGAACAAGACTAAACTCTCTAAAATAATATTACATAGTTTTACCTTAATTGCTAAATCAGAGACCTGACATTCTGCATTGTTTATTACCCTTCTTGTGGTAATACTACTAGGGAAAGCGTGTAGTAATTTTGCAGGTACTGAACTTAGGTAAATTGTCAAAGAACTTCAAAACATTATTTAACTAATATAAACCATTCATAGATAACAAGGATACGATATTTGATTGCAGGGTGTTTCCTTTTGTTGATGCTTTGAAGACCATCTACAAAAGAGTTTTGAGTGTGTCAGGAGATCAGAGGAAACCCACTTCTCACAGTGAGTCTCTAAGGAAGTTAAGGTGAAAACTCAAAAGGAGGTGTCCAGGGCCCACTGTATGGTAGCAAAGCTGAAGTGTGCAAGATGCACAGGACACATAAGGCCACTTGACAGGACAGTTAGAACGGAGCCTAAACTCGAGAAAGTTGCTGCTCAGAGTAGCTGCTATTGTCAGCAATATATTGTAGTCTTAAAATCCACTACCAAAAGGGCAGCAAATATTTTACATTGTCAGTTTTCCATGTTCCATAATTATATGTCACACACTTCAACATAATATGCTTTCTTCTTATTCTGTGCTCATGATTCACTTTTCATGCATGGTATAATCTTCCATATCCCAACTTCTATCACTTTCTGTTTCTTATCTGCTTTTATCCTTCAAACAGTCCCTATACCGTTTTCAAGTAAAAAATCTTTGATCACCTTCTCTTGTTATCTCCTCCCTTCCTTTTTATGTCCCTTCCTACTTTTCTGTATTTTATTTTTTGTTTGCATTTATTTCATATACATACAAAAATGTATAGTGTTTTACACATGAAAAAATTAGGTAATGATACCATTCTGATTGTGATGGCTAATATTATCATCTTAGCAGATTCTAAAATTGCAGGGGAAAGGTTCTCTGAATGACTTCAAGGAATTTTCTACAATGGGTTAAAAGAAGAAGAAATGCAGTCACAAATATGGTCACCTCTGTCCTGGCATCCTAGACTTTATTTAATGGAGGAAGGATGCTAACCCCAGCATTCCTCGTTCCCTGCTTCCTGACTGCAGATGTAATTTGGAAAACTTATTCAAGCACCTATTGATATGATGGACTGTAATCTCAAACTCTGAATTACAATATTCTTTCTTTCTGAAGTTGCGTCTGTCGGGTATTTTCTCAGAGTAATAAGAAATATAACTAATGTATTGATCGTGTCTAATTTTGCTTAATCTTATAGTCTTTTTTCTTCTGCTTTTCAGAAAATTTCAGAATTCCTTTTTTTTTTTCAACAACTAACTAAGTATAGATGTGCAAAGATTTCTGTGGTATGCTGATGTGAGCAAGAGTCTTCTGGAAGATCTGGGTTCACATTGAACCAAGACCTGAAACACTCTGATGGGGCTTCATTTTAACCTTGTAATGATAAGTTGAAAATGCTAATTTCATAAGCTAACTGTGGCTTACCAATGATAAAACACATACAATAGCTGTATTACCAGTCCTCAAAAATCAGAGATTTTAGAATTTACTACTATATCACGCATTTAAGCCCCTCACTGTGGAACAAATGTGTTATATACAGGACAAAAATATCAGTCAAAAATCAACAATAAGATAATGAAAAATAAGATTATTTTCTTGAAGGAGGGATAGATTGGTGTTACTCTTTGAATTTTAGCAGATTCAAAAAAGAATATTCATCCTGTTGTCTAGCTATTTAGTAGATTATCCAATCACAAAGAAAATTTCTTACACTGCAATAAGACAAGAGACATACACACTGAAGTAGTAGCTCCAGCTTGATCTAATTGCTAATTTTGGTGTCTTCTTCAAATTAATGTGACCTACATTGTATCTATGCTATCTTCTGAAAAATTTGTTCTTTACAATCAATGTAAAAAAAAGAGTGATCCGAAGTTTTTTTCATATTTTTATATGTTTAAATAGATTATGAGATTATGTGCTTAGTTTCTATAGAAGTATTTGACTATGAGAACTGTATACAAAAGATATTTTATACCACCCACTCTAATGACCCTATCATTCTTACATCACTGAAATGACAACTTTACTTCTGTATTGACATGAATACTAAGATGTGCATGTTTGGAGAGTTAAACGTGTTTCAAGTGACCAGAAAATTAGCATATGTTTTAGTAAATGGTACGTTAGAAATGAACACCTAGGAGTTACATTTCCAAATCACAAATTGTACCACCAACATTTCTGCCACTAAGAACAACAAGAAAAAAAAATCTTTTTGAGTCCTGAGGATCACATGTTCTACACTCACGTACCAATTTACTGATGAACAAAAACATCTGGTGGGGTTGATTTGTATCTAGACTATGAGGTCTTGTTAAGCATGCCTTCGCAGTGGTGCTGAACATATTGCAGAAGCCATATGAATTTAGTCTGTCTCCTTCTTCAACAGCAGGGTGCCAACAGGATCCAGTATTTTAGGGAACAGTCTTACTACACATAACAGATACAACACCATGAAAATTGTATCCACTGGACCTTTGAGCTCTAGTAACAGAGATGAACATGCTCACCAAAAAGAATTATTTAACTGTAAATCCAGAGTTACTCATAGTACCTTAACTCAAATGATTTCAACCTTTTGGTATTGCTCACAATTATTCCAGATAATAAGGTACAGTGACCTTGTCTTGCACACTCACTAGAACTTAGCATCTGGTAGAGTTTCAAAAAAATAATAACTTCTAATGAACTGTTGTGATTCATGATTTTATATAAATTATTTTGAGGAAATAATATTTATGGATTCTAAGTGAGAGATTTAATCTTTGATTCCTGTATGTTCATAATGTATTCTGAATTAAGAAGTATCCCTCTAGAATGCTACATTCAAATTTGCCATAGGATTGCCAGAGATCATAGAATTTTCTTTCTCCATGATATCTTAAATATTAGAAACAATAATTTGTACCTTGTGATCTAATCTCATTAATTGTGAATTGTATTCCCCTTTTCAACTATTTTTGAATATTATTCAATTAGAGTTTTAGTGAAATCTTGCAATTTTTTTTTTCTTTAGGTGACCTTTGGTGTCAGGAGCAGTTGTCTTGAGCTATTGTAGATCATGATGCAATTACAGCTTATAATAATTGATAATTCAGATGTCAACCCACCAGACAAAATATTTCCTTACAAGATACCCTGTGAGCAAGGCTTGCAGACCACTGACACTGAAAAGTGCTGCTTTCAACTGTAATTTCACTTGTGCAAGAACAGCTATGATATCTCCTCATTAACAAGCATTTTCAAGCGATGTATATATGTAATCTCATGATTACCTCTCAATGCTATGGGAACATATATCTGTGAAAGGTCAGGAAGATAACCTTTCACTTAGTTATACAATTTTGATGTATAGAATATTTTCTGGTTACGTGCTTCATAACTAGAAGTATTTGTTCCACATGGACTGTAGACACTTAAAAGACTGCTTTGGTATTTCTCTTGGTCTAACTGAACAATATTAGTTCACTTTCAACTCAAAGCAAATACAAACTTGATTAAAGTTTTTTTTGTAAATAGATCACAAGTTAAAAACTTTAGGGCTATGCACAAGGTCAGGGTAATAGATGTCTAACCAGATTGCTACACAAAGAAGGGAGAAGGGAAGAACTGGGGAGAGCTTGGGGGAGTGCGATGGTTGAGATGGAGGAAGGGCAGATATGGGAGCAGGGAAGAAGATATCTTAATTAAAGGAACCATTTTAGGGTTGGCAAGAGATTTGGCTCTAGAGGGGATCCCCGGTGTCCACGGGGATGTCCCCAGCTATGTCTTTGGACAGTAGACGAGGGTGCCTGAACTGGCCTTGTCCCATACTCACACTGATGATTATCTTGAATATCACCATAGAAACTTCATCCAGCAATAGATGGAGATAGAGACAGAGACCAACATCGGAGCACTGAACTGAGCTCCCAAAGTCCAGTTGAAGAGCAGAAGGAAGGAGAAGATGAGCAAGGAAGTCAGGACCACGAGGGGTTGGTGCACCCACTGAGACAGTGTGCCTTATCTAATGGGAGCTCACCAAACCCAGTTGGACTGGGACTGAACGAACATGTGATCAACCAAGACTCTCAGAATGTGGCTGACAATGGGGGCTGACTGAGAAGCCATTGATAATGGCCCTGGGATTTGTTTCTACTGCATGTACTGGCTTTTTGGGATCCTAGTCTGTTTGGATGCACACCTTCCTAGACCTGGATGGAGGTGGGGAGGGCCTTGGACCCCTTACAGGGCAGGGTATCCTGCCCTCTCTTAGGAGTGGAAGAGGAGGGAGGAGGGGGAATGGGGGAGCAGGAAGAAAATGGGAGCAGAGGAGGAAGTGGAAATTTTGAATGGTATTATTTCTAAAGCAATAAAAAATAATAGTAAGAAAAACTACAGCTAAGAAGAAACAAACCAAGCTAAGGCTGGCATTAGTAAGAATAAAGTCTCCATGTGTAACTTATTTGGAAGCTGGACCCTGAAAAAGCCAAAAAAGCCAAAAGAGTAAAAGAGCAAAAACGACCACAACACCTTTCAATGTCCAACTTCTGACTTCATTCGTCTGTATTCTGGAATAAACTGTACATAGATCCATTAAGTAATTATGTGCATAGTAGGATAGTCAGACTTCCTTGATCTGATGAAGTGATTTTGTACCATCTCTGCTATTGTGTATCATAATTATGTTGCTGCTGTTTTCTTCTGTTACTGTGTAACTGTGTAATAGTATACTACTATTTACAAATATGCAAGTAGTTTCTTTTGTTCTTTGGAATTAGTTCTTGATAATGTCTCTTCTTTTTTTTTGATTTTTGGTTTTGATTGCTTTTACTTTCTTTGATTATTCTTGTAATTGAAACTAATACAATGTATTCTAATTTCAGTTTTCCCTCCCTAACATCCTCCAAATTCCTCCCCAACTTCCAAGCTCTCCAGTTCTATCCCTACCCAATTCCCCACCCATTTTTCCTACCTACCCAATTCTCTCAACTACACAATTCCACGCTGTCTTTCTCTCTTCTTTTAGAGAACAAACTGGCACAAAAAACTTTGAAGGTCAGTAAGACAATGCCCCAAAAAAGCAATATGAGGAAAAAAATACTTCTGTAAAAAAATTTGTTGCGGTTGTTTGTATTGTTCATCAACTACTGGCCGCAGGAACCCTCACTACTTACTGTGAAATCTAAGAAATCTTTCTTCTTCAGGATCATTGATCCATGTGGAAGAGGAGGCAGGAAAACTGTAAGAGCCAGATTGGATGGGTGATCCCAGGAAACAGTGCCTTCCAGATACTACAAGCCTAATGTACATAGGAACTGACAGAGCTTGTGGCAGCATTCACAGGACTTCCACAGTTTCAAGCCGGATGGATTACAGCACTGAGAGTGGGAAGTGAACCGAATCTCCCATCCCTAACCAACTGACACTTGCAAAGTAAAAATCAGTTTTCCCTGGCAGAGTCTCACTAGGTATATAAACCACAGTTAAAAGAAGTTGTTTGCTCATTCACTAATTAGGATATTGGAATTGTTTTCATAGCTTTCCTGTCAATAAAACATCATTAACGTTTACATAAAAATTTCTTTAGAAGTGATTTGATATCACAAATTAAATACTTCAGTAATCAATAATATCAATTTAATTACTTCCCCAAACACTCATGGTATTTTTTATTCATTCATTCAATAATTTTAATGTCTAAGTTGAATGCTATATAAATAGTAGTCATTGTATAAAGGTGTTATACCAGGGGTTTAATCTGCACTGGAAGCTCTCATTGTTTTATTTTGACAGTACCAACAAAGGGTCACTCACATTTTTTAAACCCTGTAACTAACAAATTTCCCTTTCTAATCTTAGAAAATGATTTTCAGAAATGATGCTGCAGAGCTTAAATAAAGTGGATTTCTTCTAAATATAATTTTCTACAGTTTGTTTTAAAAGAAGAGTGATAAAACATGAGACATTTTCTTTCTGTGGTTGTGTGGTTATCCAACAACAGTCAATGTCTCTCAGGATAGCAGACATACAACAGTTTCCTCACAGTTACTGAAAATTTTGCTAAGTCATTCAGAGTTTTCTTAAATGGAACACATTAGAAAAAAAACAAAAAGAAAATATTTCTAATGTCATTTTTATTTCATGTAGTTCAAAGAGTCTATGTTCACATGTTAGATTAGTGAATTCATTACAACTTATACAGTGTCTGTCATATTCCCTTAGAAGATATAGACAGAGATCTCAAATTCGATATTGCTGAGTCCTTGGCTAGCTATGAAACATCTGAGACTTTCTCTAAATAGTTTTAGCAAGTCTTCAAAATTCCTACTGATTGTACTGAATATAAACTACGTAACACCAGACTACTCTAGATTGTATGTATTTGTTAAGGGATGAGGCCTCATGGACTTCACTAATATTCCTATGCTGCCCATGAACTTGCAACCTCTTACCATGACCAACCCAAAACTAGGTTCTACAGACTTATAGTGATAGACTTGCGTCATCCTTATTATTTTTTATTTCATTGATTTTTATTTGTTACTTTTCTCATTGCATTAGCTCTTTGATTGTTTTATACACTGTGTTTTGATCATCTTCATCTTCTCCCTTACTTCTAGTTGATTCATCTCCCATTTGCAACCATCCCAGGTGTGTCCTGTTTGTTTTCCCTGTCCCTGCTTCCTAAACCCTCTCTCCTCAAATGACAAAGTAAAAACAAAAATGGTAAGCCCCTGCCACGTGGTAATACACAAATTAATAGAAATGGGTGAAATTGAGATGTAAGAATTAGCCAATAAGAAACTAGAGTTAATGGGCCAAGCAGTGATTAAATGAATACTGTTTCTGTGTGCTTATTTCAGGGCTAAACGAGCCAGGTGGCCGAGACAAAGAAGCAGCCCCTGCTTGCAACACAAAAATACAACAAGAAAAATACATAAATAAAATTTAATAATAGGTCTATGGTTTTCAAAAATTAGTCCTAATATAAAGAATGTTTCTGAGGCCCTCACTCTAGTTAAGCATTACATTACAAGTAGTAATTTTCAACCTCCCTTACTATATATATCTTTTTATACCAGGAGTATGTGAATTAAGAACTTTTTATGTTTTTACATTTCTCAATAGATTTGCTATATGTAAATATATTTGTCAAAGTACATTCTACATGCCTTCATGTTTTCTTACATCTTATAATTATCAATAGAAATTATAATAATAACAATTAACATAATATCACATCAATGTTGTTTACTGTTTAAATATCTTTTGAAATAAAAATGATTTTGTATTAAATGCAACCAGGATAACATCAATTACAATTCAAAGGCACTATAGGAATAGGGGTTGCTATTATATACTGCATGTACCTAGTGTATAAAAACTATACATGGAAACACAATTAAACTTAACATACATCCTTTGATGATATACAGAATAAAATATATAAAATCATTTCAATAATTGTGATTTTATGGTATTTTATTCAATTAAACTATAATCTTCTTTCAATATTGTATCATTAATTCATTAATTTTACATAGAGTATAAGGCTATATCTTACATTGACTGAAACATTTTTTCAAATACATATTTTCTAATGGAAAAATACACAGCAAACAGTATGCTACTTATTTATCTAGAATACAATATCAAATATTTTACAATTGATCTCATGAAAACTTGCCTAGGAACAAAAATCATAAAATCCATATTAATAATTACTAAAGATAATGTATTATTAATATACCACACTTACTGCTTTGTATGTTTATGTCATATCATTCAAACTTAATTATTCTTTCCATAATAATAAAGGAGTAAGAACTCAATAATTTCAGACATATCAATCCTAATTATGTTTACTGTTCTTCCCAGTATTACTATAAATTTTGGTGTATCATAGTATCTAAGAATAATTTTACCCAAATCTCCATAGATGAAACATACAGTTGTAGAGGGCTATTGTTTTGTGAGGTATAAATTGCTAAATCATTAAAATAAAATTGTACCTTTTTTTTCTATTTACCCACATAAGCAAAAAATAAATAAATAAACAATTTTGGGCTGTCTTAATGCCACAACATTCTCCAACTGCATAAAAATGCCTTTTAGAGGCATGGGAATCATGAACATTTTCTTTCCCATATCCTTCTGTTCTTCTTCTTTTTGTGTTTGTTTCCTTTCCTTTGTTTTTCCCCTACATAATATCCCTATCATTTATTTGAAAATTTCATAAAATACACCTGGTCACATTTTCTCTTCCTCCCAAATTCACCCTCCCACGCTTGCACCCCAAACTCCCAAAATACACCAAGTCCAAATTGTGTTGCCCATATAATTATCAGGTCATGGTCAAACTATCAGTGGCCAGTCTTTTAACAATAACAGAGTCCTCCTGCCTCCTGACCACCAGAAGCCATCATCTGTGAAGAGCTATACTTCAACATCTTTGTCACAATTTTCAAAGGCTTCTGGACTGTTGTGTGTGTGTGTGTGTGTGTGTGTGTGTGTGTGTGTGTGTGTGTATGTGTTTGTGTTTTGGGGGGCATGAGTGGTGAAAGATTGTCATGGAAGCCGTCATATCTCTCATTCTCAATTATAAATCTGCAACCATTGATACCATTGCCAAAAAGTTTCCTTGCCCATATCAGTAGGCAGAAGCAAGGATCATAGTAGTCCACATGGTTTCTGGATATAGCATGAAATGGAGACCTTAACATATCCTCCAGTGGCAGCATTGACCACAAAAGTCAACATGGCCTCTGGTAGTAGTAAGGACCATGAGAAACAACATGGCCCTTGAAGGCAGAACAAACTATGAAAATCAATATGGTATCCAGTGGCAACACATACAACAGACATCATGTGCTACCACTGAGAAGGCCAATGGTGATGGTATTTCCTTGAGAATACCATAAAGGGCCAGATGGCTTCCTGATTATGTTAAATACATCTCTCATTTTCAATGAATGATGGATTCATCTTTGAGTTATGGTGTGGTGTCAAAGCCATTATCTGTTTTCTGCAGAAACCAAGACCATTATCTCAATGAAAAAAGTCTCAGACAATTTAAAAAGTACCAGTTTGTGTTACCCAGATAGTGCTAATTTGAAGTCAAATTTATGTTCATTATGACTTTGAGCCCATCTTAAATTAAACACATGACACTTATAGGCGTCATCATTAGATCAGCTACAAAGGATTTGAGCTATGTTGACATGTAAGGAATTATGTGTGAAGCACACGTTAAACCTATCTCTTTCTACTCCTTAAAATTAAGGAGGGAAAACCTTGAAAACCATAAAGCTGTAGTAAGGACAATGATGGAAAAAACAAAAGATGATGTTTCACAACACTACATAACACGTTTTATCCTTTATTATTAATAAAATAGCAAAGGTTCCTACCATTTATCCCTTTATTACTATAGAAATGAAGCAAAACAAATACAGAGAAACGAATAAAACAAAACTAAAAAAGATCAACAGCACAAAACAAAACAAAACATAAACTGTCACCGACTTATATCTTTCATGAGAAAGTCCATAGAAACCTTAGAAAGAAAGCAAAACAATGATAAAATCCCAGACATTCCTCCAGTGTCATACCTAGTCTTCTTCCTCTCAGTGGGTAGTCTGAGTCTCTAGTAGCTAATATATTTGTTCCTTTCCTCAATCATTTGATCCATTCCAATTAGAAATTTAGAATACAAATAAAATCCCAGCTTTATTATACTGAGACAATCCATAGGGTTCAAAATCAGGATGCCCTCAGAAATATATTTGAATTCAAAATTCAGCAACAGTTTCTACCAAGACGTTTTGAAACACCCGAAGTGTGTCACCATAGTTGCAGTGCTCACATTTCATCTCTGGTAAGAATGGAAATGTCTTTGTTTTCAGAGAAGCAATAGCCAAGTCCTTCTTTGCACTTGTATGGCTATCATCTCTCCAGTAAGATATGTTATCTAAATAAGCATGTCTTTATTTTACTTTAAAAAAATCATAGGTACAAAATACATATATTTTATATTAAGCAGTGATGCCATAAATAATTTAAAAATACATGCATCTTTCTTTTAAATCACATGAGTTTTTAAAGCCAGTATCAAACATTAAAAGTCTTTATATGTTCACTTTACCCTACATCCTCTTCAACATAAGCTGTCATCAGTGTTTTTGATCTTGGCCATTCTGAAAAAAGTAAGATGGAATCTTAGCATTGTTTGGATTTACATTTCTCTGGTGGCTAAAGAGCATTTCCTTTCACTAAAATGTCTCTATTGAAGTTCTCTGCTTAGGTCTGAACCACATATTCTATTGGATTATTTCTTCTTTTGATGACCAGCTTCTTGAGCCCTTTGTCTATTTTGGAGATCAGACCTCTGTCAGATGTGGGGTTGGTGAAGAACTTTTCCCATTCTGTAGGCTGTCGTTTTGACTTGTTGACCATATCCTTTGCTTTACAGAAGCTTTTCAGTTTCAGGAGGTCCCATTTATTAATTGTTTCTCTCAATGTTTGTGCGACTGGTGTTGTATTTAGGAAGTGGTCCCCTGTGCCAATGTGTTCTAGTGTACGTCCCACTTTCTCGTCTATGAGGTTCATTGTGATTGGTTTTATGTTGAGGCCTTTGATTCGTTTGGACTTTTGCAAGCTGGTACAACTGCTTTGGAAGTCAGTATGATGATTTCTTAGAAAATTAGGAAAGAACCTATCTCAAGACCCAGCAATACCACTTTGCACATATACCCAAACTATACTGATTTAGTTACCTAAAATGTCCAAAGTAGTTCCAATTTCCCTAGACATTTGAAATTATAAAACACAGATTTCTTATTTAGATCTTAATTGCTTATTCAGAGATCACACACTACATTTTATTGATAATTATCTCTATAAAAATCTATATCTGTTATCAATCAACTCTGTACCTATCTTCCTATATATTACAGTCAAGCTACAGAATTATCAAAGTAAAATAGCAGAGAGTTTTATCTACAGATATAAAACTGACAAAAGATGAAAAGTAAACTACTGTAGGTATCTACATATATATTAACAAGCAAGCTGGAGAGAGCTGTAAGATATAGATCCTTGATATTAATCCAGGCTACAGGACACATGTAAAAGATAGGCTTTGCTGCTTAGAGAACTGTATCCCCATAAGGCTATAGAAGTGTTGACATGTAGAAGTGAGACACAAGATCACAAGAATATGGAGAGAAAGGGCAAGACCAGGCGAATTGCATAGATTTATAAATGAATAAACAATTTTAGGAGACTGTGTTAGTGGAGGCATTTTTCACAGAACTTAGCCAAAGCCTGGAGGACCTATGAGAGTTTCCAATATACTATCCTTTGATGTACACTGAGGTAATGTTTCTTTTTGCAGGCTGGTGAGACTGTCACTATCTTGATGCTTTATCACTTCTTTATTAAGTCCAGGTGAGAATACTGCACTTCCTTCTTCTAAAGTGTTGAGTAAGTACTCAAGTATAAGAGCTAGTTAGCAATACTCCTAAACTTTTGGCCAAACACTGTTGCAATTAATATAGTTTCTGTGTGATTATTCACGTCTGGGTGTCTGGGAAACCAAAGTACAGTCTCCCTTTACAAAACAGTGCCCATCATTTTGCAATGTAAATTCACATAAAGCCTAAGAAAGTTTATTAAAAGTTTATTAAAAACAAGAGTATACTGCAGCTTCTTGGTAGCCACATTTTTTTTTCAGATAAGCTCTGTTTACTGGGAGTGCGCAGAGGAGTGCTCTTTTTAGAGAAGGCTTCCTGACTCAGTGTTATCAGCAACAACTGCACAGATTCTTTAAGAATCAGCGCCCTGGTTCATGTTTATGAAACAAATGGCTTTTAATCTATGGAGAGGTCCAGTTATGGAGCAAATGAATGAGGTTTATGAGTAGAGTGCTGCAAGTAACTTTGTGGAGGCCTGAGCCAAATGTTTCAAATGATTCAGAGAGTTGGGTCGTAAATATGGTTCCCAGAGATGGTGGAAAATGGACTTTTGCCATGTTGGAAAGCCAATCAGGGTGGAACCAACAGCCAAAACAGCCATTCTGATCCTAGTCATGCCTGCTTAACAGTCACAAGAGTGATCAAAATATGATTAAAAATATGTAGTAAAAGCAGATTCATATAAAAATAAATGTCTATATGGGTCATAATGTGTTTAAAAATGCATATAGTTTTGAGAGAGAGGGGGGAAAAGAGTGTAAGCATTTATGAAAAGAAATAAATAGTTTTTAAAAGTAAAGCAAATACAAATGTCATGTAAAGATGAAAAATACACAGAGTCTGAATTATGTACACTATTGTGTTTTCTTTAATTTTTTTAACAGTTAATGAACTAACTGCAGAGAAACATTTGATTTTGGAGGCTGATAAATTAAACCAACATATAGATTTTAAAGGTATCTTGACTTCAAAATATGAGACATAGGTTATATTATTTTGGAAAAGAGGTTCTGATTTTGTTTCCACAGAGAATGGGAACCTGTGGATTCCTTCCAGACTAATGTGGTTTGATGAAAAAAGAACCCCCCAATAGGTCTCCATGAACCCTCAAAATCATTTGTGCAACCAACATGAGGAAACAGTTTGGAGAAAACAGTGACCAAATTCCCAAAACAATTGTTTATAAACATTTGTTTTCATTTAAAAGAGGTTGATTATAATTGTTTAAATGGTCACAGTTAATCTTTTTTTTAAAAAAAAACGAGTGGGGAGATATTATATAAATATAAATTCTTTGCATTGGTTGTATATTGATCTATTGATACAAATTTAAGGTCAATTTGTTACACAGTGCATATGTATTTCTGCTCTTGTTTAAGTTATTGTACTTATGCAGCTCACTTAAAATGTAATGTATAATTAAAAAATTAATTGCCAATTAATAAATAATCATCTATAATAGTTAAACTCTAGCTATGTGAGTTAGGTTTCCTGGATGTAAAGAGATATATTTCAGATGAAGAGTTATTATCCCAGTCTTTCAAAGACCTACTACGGAATATGGCATTTAAAATGTTTTATAACTTATATTTTTCTCAACTATGATACATGTCTCCTTCTGGTGGCCCCCATTTCTTTAGAGGGGTTGATAGGCATTGAAAAAACTCATTATGGAATTTGCCTTCAATATGACAAGACTAGCCATTTGGGTAAGTACCTGGGCTGCTTAATGGTATGCTGTATATATTGGACATGCAGAACAAACAGAAACATGACTGCTGAACCTGCCAAAAGAAGGTGAGTTAGTCCTTCAGGGTCCCTGCTTCATGACAGAGTCTGGCAAACATTATGCAGGACACAGTAGAAAGTGACTGACAAACTGAGAATACAGGTGAAACGATCTTTCAAATTTCCTGCTCAGTGGAAAAGTCTGCCAGATACTACGACCTATAGACTGAAGATGGATGCCCCAACATGACAGAAGAACTTTGGGTGACTATCTAAAACAGTGAGATGTCTCTGTCAGTTCTGTATTTTAGAAGTTGCTTACAATGTACTTCTTGTTTACTTAGGTAATATTACATCTTTCTGGGATCTTTGATGGAGTTGAAGATAGATGGTAAAATTTACAGTTTTCCTTAGTTATGGTAAAAGATATATTAGATATGAAACTTTCCAGATACAAATATTGTAAGTGTAATTCCTGCTTGATAATTGTTTTGTGATATGTAATTTTGCTATGTTAAAGTTAAAAACCATTTTTTATTTAGATTTAAAGGGAAGATGATGTGGTTTCCCCCTATGTATGCTGTGGATATATTCTATTATCATTGGTTTAAAAAAAAACTGCTCTGGCCTATGGCAGGTCAGAATAGAGCTCGGTGGGAAATCTAAACTGAATGCAGGGAGAAAGAAGCAGAATTAGGGAGATGCCATGCAACTGCCAAAGGACAAAGAGGCTGAAACATTTCCAGTAAGCCACAGTCTTGTGGTGATAATCATATTATTAGAAATGGGTTATTTTATGATATATGAGCTAGCTAAGAATATGTCGAAGCTATTGGCCAAACAGTGTTGTAATTAAAATAATTTATGTGGGATTTATTTGAGTCTGGGTTGTTGGAATGGAAATACAGTTTTTGCTTATACTCAAGTCTGTTTTTTAAATTTATATGATATTTCAAAATACCTATATACCCATAAATTTGTAATCACTTTCTTAATTCTATTAGACATATATTCTCACTATTAGAAATATTATTGATCTGTTTGTTTCTTAGGTGGCTGTAAAGATGGTGGTATCTACTGATATAATGGCAGGCAGAGTTGTTCTGCTACCTCCAATAAGTAAATTAGATTAGAAACATATGGTGCAGCGCACAAGACAGGAAACATTCACCACATAATAACAGAAGACAATTCAGATTGAGAACAGTTACTCTGATTACTGTCAAAATCATAGTCTTTCTGACAGTTCAAAAAATAATAACTATACTGAAGATCAGATGTAATTCAGAACTCATTGGTTTGACTAAAACTCAGAGAATAGAGCAAGTGAAAATGAATTAGGAGAAAATTGAGATGAATATATAAAAACAGTTATGCTTTATCTGAAGAAAATAATGCTCCCTTGATAGGTTTCATATACACTCTGATTTCTCCATCTAATCTACAGTTATCCTTTTATATGGAGTCAAATCTACAGTTTTCCTTTAATATGGAGTTTTAAATCCTAAGAAGGAACAATTATCATACTTTGCTTTACCTTTCATGTGGAATTTCAACTTCTAAGGGAGAGCACTATGCGTGTACAAGCTCTGTTAGTGTGTTACCAGAACTAAAGCCAGGACTGAAGCCAATTAACAATAAAAGGCTTTAGCTTGCTAATTTCTTCCTTGCCCTACATGACACTTGCATTTAAAGGAAGAAGAATATTTTCAATTGTTTTCGACAAAAGAAATTCTCTAAGGAAAAGAATGTTAGAAACCTTTACTCAGAAAGAAACATGCCTAACATTTGAAAAAGCTGCTAGATGATTTGTCAAGATCACATTATGTCAGAAACATAGATGAAGATATTTGTATCTTTCATAATGTAAAAACTGACTGAACAACTATAAATTCACAAATAATTCACAAGATATGAGGTTCAGGAGCAATAATTTGTCAAATATGTATTTTTAACATTCCAGGAGATAGAATTTTACATATGCAAATACTACATATAAAAATACATGCATATATATACATACTACAGTCTCATGTTTATATACATATATATGTGTGTGTGTGTGAGTGTGTTAGTATATGATGTTTTTAACCTTTAACACGTGTGTACTATTCTATATTCATTTAATCAATAGCTAAGAATAATCCTATCCATTTCATCCTATTTACACTTATTACTATATATATAATTTATATATATTATATACACTTATTCATGTGTGTGATATACAGAATTATTCATGTAGCTTTACCTTTCTATATCATTGAAGTCTTTTAAAATTTATTTTCACTTAGTATTATATAATAAATGGAAAAATAATTAAATTTATTTTGTGGTTCAATAACTTTAGAGAAGAGATATTTGGAATGATTTAAATGAGAAAGAAAATACAGCTTAATTCAATGGATATTTAAATCCTGGACTAAATTATACATCACTTTCAGGATCACATGCTATACCTTATAAGTAGAATAACATTTATCCTTGTGAAGACTTATAAAAGAAATCAGATTTTGCCATTTAGACTCTCCTCATGAATAAAATGCCTTTAGGGGAAAATAGAAATGACTTTTCTCTCTCCATTTCCTTACCCAGAAAAACAGTTCAACTGACATAAGTGAAGTTTTATAAAAAGAAACACATTTTGTTTGTAGACAACTCTGAAATATTCAAACCTTGGAGGTGGACTTTTAAGAGAGAAGAACAACAGGCTTAATAGGAGAGCAGTTATGGGCTCATCTGTGTTGTTAAGGTAAATTGCTATGGCTTAGTTCTGTGCTCTTCTTTTCTACACAGAATCAAGAGCATTTTATCATAACAAAGGACTATTCTTTTCCAACTCAATAGGAAATAGGCGATAGTGGAATTCCATTAGAACGAACATTGATAAAGAAGAATTCATCCTAGCTATATCTTGTAAATGAACAAGTGACTAACTTTTTAAAAAATGGACTCACCTCCAAAATGATAAAATCATACCACAAACAAATATCTGCTCTTTAAGTGTCACATGACTTTGGTTGATTAAAATTAATAGGTAAAACATGTTAGCATGATGTAGTGAGCTACATGGCTATCTCTGGAATGAAGCTCTGGCTTTAGAAAGGACACACAAATTAATTTTCAGCATCCAGCTATGGGGATGTAGTCCTCCTTTATGACTAGTAGTTGAACTTGCCACAACGATCCACCCCTTTCCATATCAGGCTCATCAGTAATCTGTGCATCAGACTTTACATCACAGAGTCAGACAAGATCAGTATCATTGAGGAGGCAAGATGCACTCTATCCATCAGCATGGATGTCATGTTAGCTGTGACCCAGCTCTCTGAGGCTCAGCTTGTTCAGAAGATGGATTGCATGGGCTGTTAGCAGCAACTGAAAGTAAGTTAGAGCAAGGTGATTGCACAAAGAGAAGCCTTTGTAGATAATGAACAAATTACTGAAAAATTTCTGGTGTAAATATGCCTTTTCTTTCTACAGTTTAATGATAGGTTAGTGCTCAGAGAAACCTGGTAAAAGATGACTGCCTGTATAAGTGATTATTTTTTTAGGTTATATAATATTATTATTACTGCATAATCTGAGGAAATAGAATGAAACAAAACTATTTTAAATAATATTTAAGAATTATTCAGTTACTACTGTTATGTTTAGGGCGAATGATAGGGCACAATGATTTTGTCAAACAGAGAAAGTGAATCAAATTGCCCTTCAGGCAAGAGCTTTATCATAAAATTTAGGCAGATCAGAAATAACTCTCATAATTTTCAGCGGATACTTTCACTTTTCATCTTTAAATTCATATTTGCAAAAGCAATATGTAAATTCTACTTGTTCTACCAGATTCTAACCAACAGTTGCTCTTGGTGCTTCTCCGATAAGCCATTCCTATAATGATAGAATGCCTACAAATTGTTTTTCATAAGTAATTAATGAAATACTAAGAAGATATATATGTTAATAGACTCAGAATTGCTGAGAATGTATCTCCATGTACACACCCTGTTTACAGTCATGTTATCTCTATTTTCCATTTATTAGTATATTTTTCTATATATATTATACTATTGGTATGAAAACTTTGAAAGTTATATCTGTCCCAAATAAATGATAACTTGCCTGATTTTATATTTTATGTACTATTCTTATGTAAATAGGGCTCTTAATTTTAAATGTCAAGAATGTCATTTAACTTCTTATATTTATATTTGCAATTCTATTTATTGTCTTACCCCAAATGTATTATCTACAATTTTGTAAGGTGATTATCACAGACAATATTTTCTGTTCTTTCATGCTTATTGAAATGGTCTTTTCCTAAAATTCAATGTTGTTACAATTCAAAAACACATACAAACACTGGAACTTCTCTGAGCTGTTTTATTTTCCTGTGGAAATGGCCATTTTATTTTTTAGTAAGCAATGCATAGGCATGTCACCTATACATTGCATTCATCCAATTAGTTTTATAATTAATGTTAATAATTAATCCAGTTTAATGAATTCTTTCATTTTGTGTTTGTTTCGTTGTTTTAAAACAGGATCAGTAATCCTTAGTCCTCTGTGTAAGCCATAGTCTTATATAACAGGCTTTTCTTTCTCATTCAGAACCCTAAGTTGTTGTGTTGGGAGGTCACTTTGAAGCTTTGCATTATTTTCCTTATCTTCCTATTCATATTGTTAGGATATTGTCTAACTCACCCCGATCCTTTTCTTTTCTTCTAAAAGGTTTAGAGATCTCCTTGTACTTGTCTCCTCATTTTCTGTGATTGTACTTGTCTAGTTATCATACTCTGTGTTTTCTGTAAGTTAGAAATGGAGGAGAATAAAGCACCCCGATTTTCAAATCAAACAGTGTCCATTTTTTGTTGTTTTGCTTCCAACCTTAACACTTAACACTTTTCTGAAATTTAATATATTAGGGCTGTGGTTCCACTCATGTAGATCTTGTTCTGCCCATCCTGGTTGGGTTCCCTGCACAGATGGAAACTCAATGTTTGAGACACTGAACCAAATGACTTTTCTATTTATTTTATCTAAAGCCATCTAGAAAGCAAAATAGACATTTTCATATAATGAAATGAAAAGAACCCAAAGAGGCTGTAACATCTTATAAGGCCCCTTGAAGACAACTTTGCCCAGTTTGACATATTCGAAAACTAATAATTATACACAGGGTCACTGAAAATAAGCAATATTTTTAAAATAAAAATTAACCTAATTATTTTTTTCAGAATTTGTAAGTGTGGCAATTGATGGTCGATGATAGGTGTACTCAACTAAACTACACTATTTTTGTGAATAAAACAACTTTTAAAAAAATCTGCACTTAGTCTTTTGGAATCCTTCTAATGATACAATATATAGAATAAACTGAAAATTTAATGATTAAACACACTGATTTTGCCTATTCTCATAAATTATCATAATTTTCTTTAAATTCCTGTGTTTGATATCTGCTACCATATATTAGCATCAGATGTCTTTTTTTCTTTAATTGGGCAATAATATTTATTATTACGCAATGCTAAAATGTTTTAAATTAATTTTTCTTGTCTTACAATTTTAATTTATATCACTGATAAAATATGCTAAGAGCAGTCATAAAACCCTGGTTTAAAGCTGAGTGTCCACCCAAACACACAAACATAACACACGCAGAGTCATACTTTCATGTCTATTAGGATTCTTTTGAGTTTCTTTTCCTATTTTTTAAAGTAGTGACTAGTACTATTTTATTTCTCAAGCTATCCATTTTACTTTTAAAAAAATAGTTGTTTGAATAATGTTAATTTTATTTTATATGTATAAGTGGTTCTTTGTGTATGTATGTGTACCAACTATGTGCCTGGAATATGTGCTAGTCAGATTTGATATTAGTTCTCCCGATACTGGAGTTACCGATGCCTGTGATCTACCATAATGAACTGACTCCAAGTCCTCTGCTAGTCCAGCTGATTCTTTTAAGCTGAGCCAGCTTTTGAACCCAGTTTTTGTTGGTTTGTTTTTGAATCTAGTCTTCACTATGTAGCTCCAGCTGTCTTAGAAATCGCTGTGTAGACCAGGCCAGCCATGAACTCACAGAGATGCACCTGCCTAAGCCTCCTGAGTGCTAGGATTAAGGACTTGTGTTGCTCTCCCTAACTTGTATCAATTAGTTTAAACTGTTATCATTAACTTTGTCTTTGAATAAGACCTACTGAAATAATTTCCCCCAATATATCCAAATTTATTCTTACTACAAATATTAATCATTTATAAATTTTGGTAAGTACTGTATTTATTGATATTTTGCTAATATAAATGGCTTTGCTTCTTATTTCACGATTTCTTTAATATACCTTTATTCTTGGTTAATTTCAGTTTATTCCTTCTTAATAATTTCTTTACAGTCAAACTTCAAGTACACATAACCTTCACAATTTTTATTCTCTATGAAATTTATTTAATGGTCTAAATTTCGTTTAGTACAACCTCACCAGGATAAATCAACTGTACACATACAAATTTTTTTATCTTTATTTTCCTTAGTGCATATACATTTCCCACCCACCCTGTGTATGTATGTGTGTATATGTATGTTCATATATGTGCCTATAAAGGACAGATGTTGAGGTTTTATTTTCTCCATCAATTACTCTACGGTTTATTTCTTAAAATTGGGGCACAGTTGAATCTGTAACTGACAAATAGGCTAGACTAGTTATGATTCGAGAGTTATAGGGGAAGACTAAAACATTCAAACGTTTTATGTGGTTGCTGGGGCTTTGAACCCAGATGCTCATGATGTCGTAGCAAGCACTGTATACACTGAAGTATTCGTCCAGCCTTCCTGCACTTCTTTCATCAGTTTAATCATTGTGATATGCTTTGTATGTGACTTTAAAATGACTGCTTCTAGTTTAAAGCTTGTAGTTAGTTAATACTTTTCTTAAATATTTTATACAATAAAATTAAATTGGATATAAAAATTGTGAGAGAATATCATCCCCATATAGTCAATTGCATTCTTTATTAATAACATCATTTAAAGATTTTTCATGATTAATCATCATTCTTCTTTTATATTTTTCAGAATTAATAACTCTATAATGCCATGCAATTTTTACCAAAGTTGATAATTAATTCAAATATTTTAGTTGTTATCCAATGCCATTTTTGTACTTTTTCATCACATTGGAATACCATAGTGTGTTTCATTCTCACAATAACTTATATCATGATTGTTTATAATAGCCTAGATAGTGCTAAGGAAAAATGGCTATGTGTTTCATACAATGGTTTCAGTTATGTTTATCTGATAACATTTTTTAATAAATAAATTTTATTATGATTAACAATTTCCTAATGAATACACTGAACTAATAAATTTTTTGGAGGAACACCACAGAATTAAAGTAGCATTGCATTTTAAAGCAGAAAGAATATGCTATGAAGGGCTGGCTATCTTTGCTGATGTTGAGCTGATCACCTGACTGACACACTTGTGTTTTTCACTTTTTCACACCTTTGTCTTTTGCATTCTCATCAGAATACCCACATCAACAATCCTTTGCTATTTTAGACTTTGAAAATAACTCATTATTTGTATTTCACAGGAGTGGGAAGAAAACAAGTTTACATGCTGGCTATCTGAGAGCAATGTGTCTATAGAAATTATTAGAGTGAATCTGTAGAAAAGACTGCCTTCTCCTCAAGCTATTATTTATTAATAAATATGTATTTATGAATACTTAATTTGAGATAGAATCAAAGATCAAATTTTTATTTCCATAGGAACTTACCTGTTCATTCATTAAATTTCTTCAAATCATTTCAGTATTGGTCAAGAAGAGACAATTCAGTAGATTTATGTATTC
This sequence comes from Myodes glareolus, assembly GCF_982192425.1. NCBI lineage: Eukaryota > Metazoa > Chordata > Mammalia > Rodentia > Cricetidae > Myodes > Myodes glareolus. Next base: position 39,326,998 of record NC_142045.1, on the reverse strand, counting down.
TATGAAAAGTCCTTTTATTTAATGCCACTTTCTTAAACATGTTAGAGATTAATTGTATGTATTTGTTATCTCTCCTTAGCTACAACAATTTCTTTTTAGATCTCTGATGTCTTTTATTTCAAAGTGATATTAGAAAACAGCATTTCAAAACTCTATGTTTTCAATACTCCAGGAAATCTGCAAATCTACCTTTCAATGTAGAAGATATGGAGACATGTGAATAATCCCCTAAACAAGTAAACATGTCTACACAAAATTTCATATATTACTGTCTGTACCAGGTGTCACATCAGGAACTATAGAGGTTAGCAATGGTAGTTATTGAACTCAATGTTTATTCTAACCTTACTAAATTTCCATTTTAAGTATGAGATAATATCGTTTAATACTTCAATATTAAACTTCAAAATATAAGTTCAGTGCTCATAAAATGAATAACCCCTAGTTGTTTCATGGAATTCTTTAAGATTATGGTTTAATGCTTTTGCCTGAGTTTTAGTTTCTCTACATTTCCTTTGTCACTTAGATTAGCGCATTACTGTGTTAGTTGAAAGGATTATAACTAAGTTTGTAACAATTTATGTTATACCTGTCAGAATTTAATGGAATTACTAGAAACTTTAATTTTTTCTCCTTGTTGTGCATATTTGGGATTCTCCTTTGTGACACATTTGCTTGTGTGTTGAGGGTGTCACAGCATAAGACATTGTCAGGTATTTTTACAGAGTAGTTGCACTATTCAGAGAAGTTGCAATCAAGTACTCTGTTGGTTTTCAATATATTGTCTTTCCTCTTTCTAATGCTCTTAACTTGTCACTGTTTCTATAGTTTTGTCCTTACAGAATATCAAATCAGTGGAATTATAAAATAGCTTCTTTTGTAGACAAACATCTTTGGCTGAGACATTAGCCTTAAAATCTTCCTAATACTTATATGAGTTTGCAGTCCTTTCTTTCAATCAACAGAAAAAATTCTACTGGACACAGGCGTTCAGATGATGCATTTTATCTATTTGTTTTTTGTTTCAGTTAAAAACTATAAAGAATAAAGATGAACAGTTTTCTCCTGCAAGTTTTGTGTAGATGAAAGCTCATATCACTTAAGAAATCCCGAGAAGCTCCATTCTACATTACCTGATGGATTGTTCAGTTGTAGCAGGGACTCTGGACCTAACTTTCCACAATGCTTGAAACTCAACCATCAAAGAGTCAGTGTTTCTGTGGGTCCACTTTTTCCTCATCAGTTAGTATCTTTAGTGGCTTTTTTTTGGGGGGGGGTTGTGTATCTTCAGTACTTTCTAAGTGTCAAGTTGTATTTTATCATCATATGTATAGGTAGTGTGTTTAATCCAGAGTTTGAATATGGAATATTCATGTACGTGTATCACTTGTGGACCTGTGGAGGACATAGGACAACCTCAGATGACAGCAAAAGATGAAGGCTTTTGTCTTCTTCTACAAGAATAAATAGTTCTTGTAGACCACTGCATATTCCAAGCTATCTGGTTTGTGAACTAAAGACGTTTTGATCCCTGACTCCAATCTTGTTATAGGAGTGCTGGGATCGCAGTCTAAAGCTACCAAGTTTCATAACTTCTGAGAATTTGATCCAGAAGTATTGTTTTCACACTTGCCCAAGAGTTTTATTCATTTTGCCATATCTCCAGCCCTCACTTTTTGTTTTCCATTGCCTAATGGGAAACAAGTTTTTTTATCTTCTTTTGCCACTATTTGCCTCTTTTCTGATCTTATGTTCATGTTTTTAAAAAATTAGGCCACTGATATGCAGACAGCTACATGTTAAGTGTTCTTTTTATATTTTGGCAAAGGATTCACAGTGATATGTATTTGGACCATTTAGAAAATCATTGAATCCTTTAGTGGTTTTTGTATTTCTTTTTCTGACTTTGAGGAATGAATATGTAGGTATTTTCAGTAAATACATAACTAATTTTTATTTTGACCAGTAAAAATACAGACATGACATGTAAACACATGTTACCTGTTTTATATAGGACTGAATAACATTCTCAAGCATATTAACTTAATGTTATTCTTGACTTACACATCAGGGAACTTAATTTAAGATAAAGGATTCTGACATTGATTTATTTTTTTAATTTACTTATTGATTTTATAAATTAGTCTGAATTATCTATTCATTATTCAGCTTTAAAAGTAATAACCTTAGAGTTGATCTTGTATCCTGCCACATTACTAATGGTATTTATCAGCTGTAGGAGTTCTTTGGTAGAGTTTTTGGGGTCGCTCATGTATACTATCATATCGTCTGCAAATAAAGAGAGTTTAACTTCTTCCTTTCCAATTCGAATCCCCTTGATCCCCTTATGTAGTCTTATTGCTATTGCAAGAACTTCTAGCACTATATTAAAGAGGTATGGGGAGAGTGGACAGCCTTGTCTTGTTCCTGATTTCAATGGAATGGCTTTGAGTTTCTCTCTGTTCAGTTTGATGTTAGCTGTTGGCTTTCTGTAAATAGCTTTAATTATATTTAGGTATGATCCTTGTATCCCCAATCTCTCCAACACCTTTATCATGAAGGGATGTTGGATTTTGTAAAATGCTTTTTCAGCATATGATCATATGGTTTTTTCTTTCAGTTTATTTATATGGTGGATTATATTGATGGATTTGCGTATGTTGAACCAGCCCTACATCTCTGGAATGAAGCCTACTTGATCATAATGGATAATTTTTCTAATGTGTTCTTGGGATCGGTTTGCCAGGATTTTGTTGAGAGTTTTTGCGTCGATGTTCATGAGTGAGAATGGCCAGTAATTCTCTTTCTTGGTTGTGTTTTTATGTGGTTTTGGTATCAGGGTAACTGTAGCTTCATAAAAAGAGTTTGGCAATGACTCTTCCGTTTCTATATTGTGAAATACCTTAAGGAATATAGGTATCAGCTCTTCCTGGAAGCTCTGACAGAATTCTGCATTGAAACCATCTGGCCCTGGGCTTTTTTTGGTCGGGAGGTTTTTGATAACAGCTTCTAATTCTTCACGACTAACAGGTCTATTTAGATTGCTCACCTGGTCTTGATTTAACTTTGGTAAATGGTATTTATCTAAAAAAATGTCCATTTCTTTTACATTTTATGCTTATCACCATAGAACCTTCATCTGGCGATGGATGGAGATAGAGACAGAGACCCACGTTGGAACACTGGACTTAACTCCCTAGGTCCAAAAGAGAAGCAGAAAGAAAGAGAATGTGAGCAAAGAAGGCAAGACCAGAGGGAACCATCATCCGTGGATGGATGGCGATAAAGACGGAGACCCACATTGGAGCACCGGACTGAGCCCCCCAAGGTCCAAATGAGGAGCAGAAAGAGAAAGAACATGAAAAAGGAAATCAGGACCGCAAGGGGTGCGATCACCCACTGATACAAGGGGACTGATCTAATGAGAGTTCACCAAGACCGGTTGGACTGGGACTGAAGGAGCACATGATCCAACCAGATTCTCTGAATGTGGCGGGATTCTCTGAATGTGGCTGGCCGGGAGTCTTTCTGAAAAGCCATTGACAATGACACTGGGACTTGTTTCCTCTGCATATACTGGATTTTTTTGATCCAGTCTGTTTGGATACTCACCTTCCTGGACATGGAGGGAGAGGGGAGCAACTTGAACTTCCCACAGGGCAGGAAACCCTGACTGCTCTTAGGGATGGAGAGGGAGGAGGAGAGGGAGTGGGGGGAGTGGGAGGGTGTTGGGAGGAGGGGCGGAAATGGAAACTTTTATAATTTAATAAACTTTGAAAAAAAAACCAAAAAAGTAATAACCTTAGATTTAATATATGACATATATTTAAATCTCTTCTTTGCATCGCTAAAATATATTTACTTTGATTTTTCTCTAGGTTTTGCCTTATTTTCACTTTTTCATTGATTGTGTTATTGTATACTTCCCATGTTATGTTTTATAAATAATTTAATGTTTTAGATGAAGTCATGTTCTCTCAAAGGGGAATTGTTTGTCCATCTGGTCACGCTTTTGCTCTAACTTTTAGTCTGGCATTATTGTTAATATTTCTGGCTTATTTGAAATTTCTTTAAATTTAGTTAAACAAATTATTAAAATCTTTTCCTGAATACCCAACTGCTTCAGACTCTGACTTCCTCCTTTTCTCTTTCTTCATGGCTTCTACATTCAGTATTATGCTATGTAATCATTCATAATATTTCATATTATACATATTTACGGTGTCATAGCTTGGTTGTATTGAGAGTCATGGGAACATGGGACCATGGTGTATAACAAGCAATAATAATGTCCTACTTAAAGACTTCTATAGACTTTATTGTTTCCTTTCTTTATACTAATTTACTACTAAATGTAAATTCTAAAATGAAAGTTATTTCAGGTAAACACTGTTGTGCTTTCTTTCACCTTTCCTCAAAATGTGGAAGAATACTATAATAATGAAATTGTAGATTCCTGAAGCCTTGTGGGCCAAGATTAACTCAGGAGTTGTATGTAATTCTTTTTTGTAGTTACATCCATTACTAGATATTGTAAAATATAAGAGTTGGAGAAGAAGAGATAAACCTAATTCTTCAAAATGCCCCTCCATGGCCATGAACTTCAGTAAAGAACTAGAAACTAAACTATCTTATAATAGTTTCAACTAAAATGTGTCTGAATCTCAAGATTTTAACAGAGGATTTTATCTGCACACTTCAGCATACCTTAATGTTTTCAATGAGATATTTTATTTTAAATAATTTTAATGATGACAGTTCTAAGAATGTGTTTCTGAAATTAACCTAAAAAGGATCAAAATTAGAAAGTAAAATTTTTTAACTCAGAACTCTAGCATACACTTTTTGTATTTTTCATATATATTTATATTTAGAGTACTATTAACATCAAGATCTTAAATGTAAAAGTTATAGACTAAAACATAAACAGATATATGAGATTTCCAATTCATTTTTGCAAAAACACTCTAATACTGGACTAGTGCAAAGCACCCCTTCAAAATTTTAGTCTTTACTCAAACTATAATATAAGAAATTTGAATTATATATCAGATATAAATCTATTTAATATGACAAGAAATACTTTTTCAGCAAATTATATGGTGAACATGTCAAAGAACTCTTTAGATAAGGTTAGCATATCAATATTCCTTAATACATTTAATCATACTCTACATATGTCAATTAGGTAAATAAATATATCAAATAAAAATATTATAAATTACTATGCACATCACAAACATCTATTCAATAAGTCTATTATGTGAAAAAACACTTAATAATATACTTTATTCATAAGAAAATAAGATTATTTAAATCATAACTACGTTATTCCAAAGAACAGCTAACACATAATGGTCTATGACTTTTTTTGACCTATACATTTTATAGAGAACTTTGTTAAGCAATTTGTTTTTTTTTCCTGTCACTTGTATGTTTTATTGATTTATTTTTTATTAATTTATAAAAATTTCCACTTCCTCCCCTCCTCCCAATACCCTCCTACTCCCCCCAATCTCTCTTCTCCTCCCTCTCCAGCCCTAAGAGCAGTCAGGGTTTCCTGACCTGTGGGAAGTTCAAGTTCCTCCCCCCTCCCTCCAGGTCAAGGAAGGTGAGCATCCAAACAGACTAGGATCCCAAAAAGCCAGTACATACAGGCGAAACAAGTCCCAGTGCCATTATCAATGGCTTCTCAGTCAGCCTTCGTTGTCAGCCACATTCAGAGTGTCCAATTTGATCACATGCTCCATCACTCCCAGTCCAGCTGGCCTTGGTGAGCTCCCATTAGATCAGTCCCAGCATCTCAGTGGGTGGATGCACCCGTCACAGTCCTGACTTCCTTGCTCATGTTCTCCCTCCTTCTGCTCCTCATTTGGACCTTGGGGGCTCAGTCCGGTGCTCCAATGTGGGTCTCTGTCTCGATCTCCATCCATCACCAGATGAAGGTTCTATGGTGATATGCAAGATATTCATCAGTGTGGCTATGGGACAAGGCCAGTTCAGGCACCCTCTCCTCTGCTGCCCAAGGAACAATCTTGGGACCTCTCCTTCGACCTGGGAACCCCTCTAGAATCAAGTCTCTTGCAAACCCTAAAATGGCTCCCTTAATTAAGATATTTACTTCCCTGCTCCCATATCCACCCTTCCTCCACCCCACACATCCCATTCCCCCAAGCTCTCCTGAATCCTCCCCTTCTCCCTTCTCTCTACCAATCTCCACTTACATCCACCCCCATACCCCCATGCACCCAAGTTTTGACTGGCAATCTTGTCTACTTCCAATATCCAGGAGGATAACTATATGCTTTTCTTGAAGAAACTTTTTAAAAGGTCCTAATATAAAATGTCAAATGTTTTACAAAAGTGAGTAGAACTGTGAAGATAATATCATATCTATTCATTTCTTTACTTTTTCCCAAATTCTTTCTTATCTGTAATTCTTTGACAGTAAAACTCATAGACATCAAGGAACAATAACAAAGAATCAATTTGTTTTTGTTTTTGTTTGGCTTTGTTTTAACAAACATGCTTACAAGACAAGAAGAAACAAAGCAAAAGTGCCATCACTGCATGTGTGACTGAGTTAGGGCATTGGCAATAATTCTCTTGGTCAATATTGCTTTAGTGGGTAAGAAAAACAGGAAGGCTATTGTCCAACAATACTTGAGTAGGAAGGAAACGTAACTGGTGCAGCAAGGAGGGAAAGGCAAAAACTTAGGAAAGTCCTGCTATCATATCACCACTGCATTTTTTATTTTATTTTTATCTATCTATCTATCTATCTATCTATCTATCTATCTATCTATCTATCTATTTATCTATTAAAATTTTCCACCTCTTCCCCTCCTCCCTTTCCCCTCCCCCTCTCCACCTCTCCCTCCCCACCTTCCCCTCAACACCTCCCACTTTCTCTCTAGTCTTAAGAGCAGTCAAGTTTCCCTTCCCCTTGGGAAGTCCAAGGTCCTCCCCCATTCATACAGGTCTTTAAAGGTGAACATCCAAACAAACCAGGCTTGCACAAAAGTCAGACCATGCAGTAGAATTAAATCCCAATGCCATTGTCCTTGGTTTCTCTGTCAGCCTTCATTGCAGGCCACATTCAGAGTGTCCATTTTGATCACATGCTCCATCGCTCCCAGTCCAGCTGGCCTTGGTGAGCTCCCATTAGATCAGTCTCACCATCTCAGTGGGTGGACACACCCCTTCTGATCCTGACTTCTTTGCTCAGGTTCTCCCTCCTTCCGGTGCTCCTCATTTTGACCCAGAGAGCTAAGTCCAGTGCTCCAATGTGGGACTCTGTCTCTATCGCCATCCATTGCCAGATGAAGGTTCTATGGTGATATGCAACATATTCATCAGTATGGTTATGGGACTAGGCCAGTTCAGGCACCCTCTCCTCTACTGCCCAGGGAGCAATCTGGGGACCTCTCCTTGGACCTAGGTCCCTCTCTAGAATCAAGTCTCTTACAAACCGTAAAATGGCTCCCTTAGTTGAGGTATTTACTTCCCAGCTCCCATATCCATCCTTCCTCCATCCCACCCATCCCATTCCGCCAAAGTATCCTGAATTCCCCCCTTTTCCCGTCTCTCTACCCAACTCCCCTTACATCTACCCCCAACTCCCCATCCCCCCTCCCCTGTGCCCCCAGGTTTGCCTGGCAATCTTGTTTACTTCCAATATCCAGGAGGATAACTATATAATTTTCTTCAGGTTCACTTTTTTATTTAGCATCTCTAGGATCATGAATTATAGGCTCAAAGACCTTTAATTATGGCTAGAATCCACTTATGAGTGACTACATTCCATATTCCTCTTTTTGGGACTGGGTTACCTCACTCAGTAAAGCGTTTTCTATTTCCATCAATTTACATGCAAAATTCAAGATGTCATTGCTTTTTACCGCTGAGTAAAACTCTAATGTGTATATGTTCCACACCGTCTTTAACCACTCTTCTATTGAGGGGCACCTAGGTTGTTTCCATGTTCTGGCTATTACAAATAGTGCTGCTATGAACATAGTTGAACAAATGCTTTTGTAGTATGTTAGGGCATCACTTGGGTATATTCCCAAGAGTGGAATTGCTGGGTCCTGAGGGAGGTTGACTCCCAGTTTCCTGAGAAACCGCCACACTGATTTCCACAGTGACTACACAAGTTTGCATTCCCACCAACAATGAATGAATGTTCCCCTCACTCCACATCCTCTCCAGCATAGGCTATCATTGGTGTTTTTGTGTTTAGCTCTTCTGACAGGTGTCTCAATGCTGTTTTGATTTGCATTTCCCTGATCACTAACGAGGTTGAGCATGACCATAAGTATCTTTTGGCCATTCGAAGTTCTTCTGTTAAGAATTCTCTGTTCAGTTCAGTACCCCATTTTTAATTGGGTTAATTAGAGTTTTAGTGTCTAGTTTCTTGAGTTCTTTGTATATTTTAGAGATCAGACCACTGCCTGACGAGGGGTTGGTGAAGATCTCCCAGTCAGAAGGTATCCTTTTTTTTTCTTAGTGACAGTGTCCTTTGCTTTACAGAAGCTTCTCAGTTTCAGGAGGTCTCATTTACTCATTGTTTCTCTTATTGTCTGTGCTACTGGGATTTTACCTAGAAAGCGGTCTCCTGTGCCCATGTCATGTGGACTACTTCTCACTTTTTCTTCTATCAGGTTCAATGTGTTCAGATTAATGTTGATGTCTTTAATCCATTTGGACTTCTTCCTTTCCAATTCGAATCCCCTTGATCCCCTTATGCTGTCTTATTGTAATTTCTAGAACTTCAAGCACTATATTGAAGAGGTATGGAGAGAGTGGACAGCCTTGTCGTGTTCCTGAGTATAGTAGAATGGCTTTGAGTTTCTCTCCATTCAATTTGATGTTAACTGTCGGCTTTCTGTAAATAGCTTTTATTATATTTGGATATGATCCTTGTATCCCCAATCGCTCCAACACCTTTATCATAAAGGGGTGTTGAATTTTGTCAAATGCTTTTTCAGCATTCAATGAAATGATCATGTGTTTTTTTTTCTTTCAGTTTATTTATATGATGGATTACATTGATAGATTTGCATATGTTGAACCAGCCCTGCATCCCTGGGATGAAGCCTACTTGATCATAATGGATAATTTTTCTAATGTGTTCTTGGATTTGGTTTGCCAGTATTTTATTGAGAATTTATGCGTTGAAGTTAATGAGTGAGATTGGCCTGTAATTCTCTTTCTTGGTTGTGTCTTTGTGTGGTTTTGTTATCAGAGTAACCATACCTTTATAAAAAGAGTTTGGCAATAACTCTTCTATTTCCATATTGTGAAATATATTAAGGAGTATAGGTATTAACTCTTCCTCGAAGTTCTTGTAGAATTCTGCATTCATACCATCTGGCCCTGGGCTCTTTTTAGTAGGGAGATTTTTGATAAGAGCTTCTAATTCTTCTTGACTAACAGGTCTATTTAGATTGTTCACTTGGTCTTGATTCAACTTTGGTATAATGTACTGATCTAAATAAATGTCCATTTCTTTTACATTTTCCAATTTTGTGGCATACAGGCTTTTGTAGTAAGATCTAATGATTCTCTGAATTTCCTCTGTGTCTGCGGTTATGTCCCCCTTTTCATTTCTGATCTTATTAATTTGCATGTTCTCTCTCAGCCGTTTGATTAGTTTGGATAGGTGTTTGTCGATCTAGTTGATTTTTCTCCAAGAACCAGCTTTTTGATTCATTGATTCATTGGATTGTTTTCTATGATTCTGTTTTGTTGATTTAAGCCCTCAGTCTGATTATTTCCAGTCTTCTACTCCTCCTGGGTTAATCTGCTTCTTTTTTTCTAGAGCGTTCAGGTGTGCTGTTAAGTTTCCAATGTGTGCTTTCTCCGTTTTCTTTAATTGGGCACTTAGTGCTATGAACTTTCCTCTTAGCACTGCTTTCATAGTGTCCCATAGGTTTGAGTATGTTGTGTCTTTATTTTCATTAAATTCAAGGAAGACTTTAATTTCTTTCTTTATTTCTTCCTTGACCCAGGGGTGATTCAGTAGTTGATTGTTCAGCTTCCATGAGTTTGTTGGTTTCCTGGAGATAGCATTGTTGTTGAATTCTAACTTTAATCCATGGTGATTTGACAAGACACAGGTGGTTACTAATATTTTTTTTGTATCTGTGGAAGTTTGTTTTGTTACCGAGTATGTGGTCAATTTTCGAGAAGGTTCCATGAGCTGCAGAGAAGAAGGTATGTTCTTTCCTATTTGGGTGGAATGTTCCATAGATGTCTGTTAAGTCCTTTTGATCCAATACCATCAATAATTCTCTTATTTCTCTGTTGGGTTTCTGTCTGATTGATCTGTCCATTGGTGAGAGAGGAGTGTTGAAGTCTCCTACTTTAGTGTGTGTGGTTTGATGACTTCCTTGAGTTCTAGAAGTATTTTTTTACATAAGTGGGTGCCTTTATATTAGGGGCATAGATATTCAGGATTGAGACTTCCTCCTGATGAATTGTTCCTGTTATGCGTATGAAATGTCCATCACCAACTCTTCTGATTGATTTTAGTTTGAAGTCAATTTTGTTAGATATTAGAATGGCCATACCCGCTTGTTTCTTAGATCCGTTTGCTTGGACAACCTTTTCCCAAGTCCTTTACTCTGAGTAGGTGTCTGTCTTTGTGGTTGAGGTGTGTTTCTTGTAAACAGCAGAATTTTGGATCCTGTTTTCGTATCCAATCTCTAAGCCTGTGTCTTTTTATAGGTGAGTTGAGTCCATTAATATTAAGTGATATTAATGACCAGTGGTTGTTGACTCCGGTTATTTTCTTTTTTGGTTGGGGGTGTAGTAGAGTGTGTGTGTTTCCCTTCTTTGCATTGTGCGTGTGAAGGGTCGTTAGATGTCTGAGGTATTGTAGGCAGTGTTGGGAATGTTGGATTCCTTGGCTTGTGATTTTAGTGATGGTACTCCTCAGAACCCTCTGGATGGAACTCCTCAGCACAGACAGAGGAATAGCCCTCTGGATGGAATTCCTCTGCACCCTCTGGGTGGAACTCCTCAGCACTGAAATAGGGACAGCCCTCTGGATAGAAGTCCTCAGCACTGAAAGAGGGGTAACTGGTATTCCAAGGACACAGAAGACAAAAGGGCAACCATGGTGGCAGGGTAGGGTCGAGTGGAACATAGGAGATCCTGCAGCATAAACTGGGGGGAACCACTGCATTTTTAAAACAGAAGCACATTTAATAGATCTCTGTATGGTATTCTATAGTCCACTGAAATAAAAACACACAAATGTATTTTCTCTATGAAAGTTTTCAAATATTTCAAGTAGACTAATTATATTAAATACCATAGAAAACCAAAGGTGAACATTCAACAGTTTATAATATTTATTTAAGACATTTTCAAAAATTTAATTCCTTAAAGGTCCTAGACTCAAGTCCAGGTCCACAGATGTCCTGGTTTATCCATTTTGTGAAGAACTGAGTAGGAACTTAGGATGCTTAGCTCAAAAGTATTGAGAAAAAGATGAAGAGGCCAAAGGGATCTCACAGGAACTACTACTTTAGTAGGAGAAATTTAGTCATGATATGCTATGTGATTTATCAATAATATCTTAAAAAATCTTATTATCTAATTAAAAGAAAGTAATCTAATGCTTAAATATAAAAGAGAATGACAGAGAAAAAAAAGAGAAGATGGGAGAAAAGAAAATTCTCACACAAATTGAAAAGTTAGATACCTATTCTTTAATTGATCCTACTATGCTTATTTTCTGCAAGCATGATATCTAGCTAATAAGGAATATTGTTTTTACATAGCTTAGTTAGTGAAAAAAACCTTAATGTTCATTTGTAGCCAAAATAAAAACACAGGATATTAAAAGAAGTATTTGCATCAAGGGCCAGTATCATTATGTTGGTGCTTCAAAAAATATTAGCACCAAGCAATACAAAACACCCGAGAGACATCACGTGAAGTATCTGAATGCTAAAATCTAAGTGTCACATTTGAATGCAAAATCTTGAGAAGACAAGCAAATTGTTCCAAATCTTATCCCAAGATAATACAAAGGAATAACCAGAGACATGTCTTCATGGATTCTCACCTAAGCAATACTGTTTATCATATATATGGTTAATTCACTCAGGGATGATCGAATAGGTGGGACACAGGATTCAAAAATGTGATGCCCCTCTTCATGGTACCACAGAAAATATAGTGTTGTAAGGACTGAAAGACTCATGATTGAAGGCGCAATTTCCTGAAAATATCCTTTAAAATATGCTTTGTTTTGATAACATATCACAGCCTCTTGTAAAGAGAATTCAAATTATCATGTGATAACTATAAGTAACCAAATGATAATTGGGCTCCTCTGAGATATCTAGAAATTAAGCTCAAAATATAAAACACAGGTCATGATATCATTGAAATTTTAATTTTTTTCAGTGTTTATTAAATTTGGTTCTTTAATTTATAGAAATTAAATGCCTACATTAATATTTAAAGGTCTAACATGAAGCATTATTTTGTTCTGTACTAATAAAGGATGGCAGACAATTGTTGTTTATGCAATGAATATGCTTTGTATTCTGTCTTGAGTCTTTTGTGTGATAATTTAACTGTATACCAGTGATTTGTCAGCTGAATAGTTAGAACCACAGAGAAATGATGAAATTTTAGTATTAATTGTTTGAGCTATAGGGGTTTCTCTCTGCCTCTATTTTAAGTATATTTATATTGCTGATAGTTGCAAAAATTTTTATGTGAAAATTAGTAAAATTATGTTAGATCTATATGCAGATTTTATACTTTAATAAAGTCCATCTGCTACTGTATATGACAGTATAGCAATATTTACCCATCACTCTGAAAAAAATTGTGTAAAAGAGTAATTTTAAAATGGTCATAAAAAGTAATTGAGTTCTTTTACTACCACTCTATGCTCATTGCACTGTTCATTGGATGGATATATATATATTTTGTTACTGTACTTTTCCATCTCATTACTCTTTTCTGTCATTGAATGAATCGACCATTCTAAAATTAAGAATGCAGTAGCTTTTTAATCTGGATGGAAGCTCGCTTTTATAAAATATATGATTGTCAAAATAAATTAACATCCTTCATCTATAAAAGTAAAAGATCAAAGTCACCTAAAACCTAACGGACAATGTGCATTCATCCTGTGGTCCATTTATATACAGGTGCAGTTACTTATGTATTTCCTCAATCTTAATAGGGTTCAGTAGTTTAAATGATAAATACACCTCTAGTTTCAGATAATTTATGTAAATGTGCTTAATTATATTCATAACTTCTACAATTTTGACTTACTTAAAATATTTGAAAAGTGAAAGACTGCTGCTTGAAGCTATAATGAATAGAAGCCAACTTACTTAATATGATCCAAGGTTCACTAATTTGGCTCCTGTCATTTTGTTTTTCAAGTTCACTGTGGTGGTTTAAAAGACAATGGACAATGGTTCAGAGATAATGGCACTATTAGGAGGTGTGGTATTGGTAGAGTAGTCGAGGTTTTGTTGGAGGAAGCATGCCTTTAGGAAGATAGGTTTTATGGTCTCAGACACTCTAACCAGACTACGTGTGTCTCATCCACTCCATGCTAATGTATGCTCTTTGTCTCTTTCTCCAGTACCATATCTCTGTACATGCCATCATTCTTCCAACCATGATAATAATGGACTAAACCTCTGCAACTGTGAGTCACACCAAAATAAATGTTTTCCTTTGTAAGGGTTAATGTGGTCATGTTGTCTCTTCTCACCTAAATAAATTCAGCTGCTACATTTATCAATCAGTTAAATGTCCAGTTATCAAATACTAAAAGTCTTAATGCTGTCCGATGACTTCTTCCCATTTAGAGTTGAAAATCTCCATGATTATTTCTAAGTTGGTGGTGAGAGTTTCCAATGCCAATCTATAGTTTAATTTCAAACCACCTAACATGTGTCTACCAAGCTCGGTAATATTTACCATTATATGAGTAAAAAGCAATACACATTGCTCAATACTTTAAATCTAGATTCAAACAATAGTTCCACCAAGGTGAAACAAGCATTTGACTCATTCTGTATATTATTAAATTATGTTTTTGTTTATTTATCTGTTTATTTTTTGTGTCTATGTATCTATATTTGTGAAAACAGTGACAGAGATGGAGACTGGACAGAATCAGAGCAAATATGTTGTCAGTAGGGAATGTGATGTCCTCAAAGGAAAGATGGTAGTAGACCCTTTTCTACATCAAAGATGAACTCAGTTTGTTAACTCAACTTATTAGTTGTGTAGATTATAAGTATCCATCCTCTGCATCCCAGAAGTAATTCTAAGGTTAAAAAACCACAAGTAAATAATCATATAGTAAAATGCTTCCTTTAGAGAACCTTAGATTTTTGAGAGCATTTATAATATTAAAAGAAACATTTGTCTTTATATCTCTATAGTTATGTACTTACCTTCCTCTATATACTGCCATGTCCCAGTTCTTAGGGAAGGTAATATCAACCTATCGTTGCTATGGCTTGTACAGCTTTTGATCTTTTCAAGAGCATCAAAACGGTGCTTTCATAATTAAGTTAAATGGCAGATATTTGTGTGGATAAATGTATATATGTATGCTAGAATAGGTATGTTTTTAAGTTATATTCATTCTATACTTTTATCTAAAGGCTTCATACCTTTCTCCATCCTCATGGATCTTTGACAGCATGATAAAACTTGAATGAGCAGAAAAGTATAAAATGTATCTTGCATAACTTTTATTTTCTTTTTAAGTTTTCACCATAAAGGAGCTATCTTGCAATTTATAGGCACACGGTTATAATAGTTCATTTTATTACATGATGAAGACCCTTTAATGCAAATCATGAAAACTAATGAAATATAATGACAGACATATTTTAGAGCAGGAATCATGATTTTAAGTATAGTAATTGCATATCAATTTCTTAAGAATAATTTCACTAAATTATTTAACCACATGTTAAAGCAAAGTTTGTGGAGATAAACTGAATTCATTGTTAGGTCTGACATCAGGAACCAAAAACACAAATCTATTTTATAATTCATTTATTTTGTCATCCTTTGAGCGATAGATTTGTTGTTTGTTTTTCAATTTAGTGTTCTTGTAATTTTTTACTATGTCATTATTTTGACTTTCTTTTTATTTAAAATACTTAAATTTATCTAAACAATTTGTGTTAAAGTCTCAAATGAAAACATAATAAGCTTAATAATGGGATGGGGTTTTAATTCCCCAATGGGCTTCTATTAAAAATATTTTCTTAGCACATCTTTGAGCAGAATGCATGCAAGTATAAGATTTCAAAGAACATTTAGGTCCAGAAGAAACATGTAAATAACTAAAATGTTCTTAATGCATGTTTCTTTTATAATACAAGTAGTTGTCTTCTCAATAAATTGTGTCACAGGTGGCTCCCGAACTAAAATAGATTTCATGGGTAAACTTGATAACTCTTTTGGACTTAAATGATCAGAAAGAAGTATGTGGTCCAAACCTTGGAAACACTATGGTGCATTTGTGTTATTGTGTTTAGTTTAAGGTGATGTGATGACTTCAGTGTGGATGTGGATTTTTCAAACAGCAGTTCCACTTAATTATTGCTAAAATTCAATTATTAGCTTTCCTGACATAATCGGTTGTCCTTCTTGAAGATCACAGCTGTGAGTGAGCTTTCACTGAAATTACATGAGACTTAGCAACACGGAGCAAAGATCTCTGCACTCACAGTGCTTCCTCACTTTCAAACCACCACTCTCAAAAACGGTTATATTAACCACAGTTTGGAACTATAGAGAATGTTAACTCCTGAAGGACAACAGTCACTCTTAATTTCACACTGGACATCATAAGAACCAAGACTTCCTATAGCTCAAGATTCCCACTTGATACATTAAAAAGCACGGATATGGACTGTCCCACTAAGCATTCTGAATACAATGCTCAGATAGTTCAGATAGTGCATATCAAGCTCGTGGGATTATAGTTCTAGGAGGACATGAGTTGGGTAAATATCTTACAAAACTTAGAAATTATTAAATCAAATGAATTGCCATGATGACTGGCACATTTAGTATGATTTCAAAACTGTAACATGAAAGAAAGAAAAGCAATTATTAAAATGGAACTGAGATATTGTTTAAGCCCAAGGAAATGCAAGTATATTTAATGAAAACCTTGAAAATTTATTTTCCATGTCAAATGATTAATTTCTAAAACCTAAAGTTTTTAATCTTTTGTCATTCTTCCTAAAGTCCTCTTTGAACATATATTCTATTAATGTATTCTGGTTTTTTTAGTAAAGTTAATTATTTGCTCATAAAATTATTGCCTTTACTTGCTGAACTTATTATTATGTAGTTTATGATTTTCATTCTATTATAAATAATAGATTTATATTTGTAATTAACTTTTCTATTTTTTATAGCTAATGTGGGGATATAATTGATTTCAATACTAGTTTTTATCTGAGGCAGAATTACTGAACTCAATTATGAGTTCTAGTTATTATTCCATAAATTCTCTACATTTTTCTGTAGAGTCATCTAATTTACAGAGAGTAATATTTTATTTCATTTTTTCTTATCTTTATACTTCTAGTTACTCTCCAGATATTTATTCTAAATACTGACCAGATAATTGGCAGCCGCAATACTTTTGTTTGGCAGAAATACTTAATATACTTTTAGTTTTATTGACTGTACTTTGTTCAACATAAGGTTTTGTGATATTTCTGACATAATAATCATGATGTTAAGAAAAATAGTCTTTATGTGTTACTTGCTAAACAACTTTGTCAGGTTTTCTACCAAATAATGTGGGTCTATTAAATATTTATTACATTAAATAACATTTTGTGTTTAAAATTTGATATAAAACATGGCTTGCAAAGTCTGAAAAGCTTGTTAGTGCTATTTATATTTGCAATCTAAGAAGAATAAGGCAAGATATTGGTAATATACTTATGTGCATAGTTGCCTTCTTAATAATGGTCAAATTTGACTGTTATCCCATTAATAATTCATATAAATTCTTTAATAGCTCATAGGTTTAATAGTTTTTATTATTATATGTTATTTTAAAATTTGTTTTGCTTTATTATTATTGTGTGGAGTATGTAAGCATGTGTATATATGAATCATGTGAGTGTAAATATGTGCTTGCTGCAGTGAACCTGTGGAGGTCAGAGGACAGCTTTTAGGAGTAGACTCTCTCCTTCCTTCCAGGAAACTGGAGGCTGAACTCAGCACAACAGGCTTGTGTGCCAAGTTCATTAGCTCCTGAGCATTTTGCTTCTCCTGTTAATGCCACTTTTAGGAGAAAAATCTCATGTGAATTATTTTATAGTTTAAAAATTATTGAAACAGTGTGGAATTATATAACCTAGAACATGAGAGGACTTAATGGCAGGCTATATAGTGAAAAGGTCTAACAACCACCATATTTAAAGTGAATAACAAAATTATATTTGAATGAAAATAGATAAAATAGCTCTCTAAATATATCCTCAAAAGACATACAAGCATCAAAGTCATTAATCAAGATTGCTCAAAATAGTTAAAACCAAAACCATACTTGGATGTCTATGGGGCAAAACTCTCAATGTCCTAGAGTGTCTGCAGTCATCCTCACACACAACATTAGTACATTTTGGCAAAACTGAAAATTACTGTATAATACAGTGTTTTTAATTATAAATACACAAAATATCTAAAAGTTAATATTGAGTTATATGAAATGTTTAGTGCAAATTGATTCATAAAATTTAAAAAGATTTAAAAATGTTTGTACAAAGATAGAAAAGAAAATGCACTAAACCTCCATACCCACATACTTTTTAAGCACTTCTGTTATTCAATCAAAAAAGGAAACAGTTCTCATGAAGATTGCAATAAAAGTACTCGTCAAATAGATTTAGTAAATCAAGCCAGGTATGAAAACATATTATATCATAGAATAATTAAAAGAGAAGAAAACCTCTGAGAGTGGGTGACAGTTGTGTGGCTTGGTCTGTTTGACAGGTCCCTGGCAGTAGAATCAGGATCTATCCCTGGTGAATGAACTGGCTTTTGGGACCCCATTCCCTATGAGATACCTTACTCAGCCTTGATGCAATGTGGAAAGACTTGCTCCTGCCTCAGTTTCATATGGTAGGGTTGGTTGACTCCCTGTGGGTACTCTCTGAGGAGTTATTGAGGTAAGGTGTGGGTGAGAAGGAGGAGGGGAGGGAGTGGGAACTGTGGTTGGTTTGTAAAATGAAAAAAAATTAAAAAAATAAAAGAAACAACCAGTAAGACATGGGAAATATATGAAGACCTACAGATTATTATAGGGGATACAGAAATTGTATCTTAATGCCGGCATGGTAAATGTGTGAGGTGACCACAAATATTTGAAATAATTAGGATGGCTAGAAATATAGAGAATAATATCAAACAGTAGACTAGTATAATCCCTAACAAGAACCTATAACCATTTGCCCTTATACCCGCAAGTAAATTTAGTCTTTACCCCTCATCAAGGAAACTTCTCTTTGCAGGAGAGACCACTGCAGGAAACCACTGCACCTTAGTACAGAGTTATGGAGTCCAGTCCTAATGGATTTATCTACAAACACTAAAACCTACACACAACAAACACAGCTAAAACTTTTGAAACATTGTGGAAGAAGAAGCAAGTGATTGTAAGACAAAAGACCAGGGAGTTTGCTGTGAGACTGTGTTTCTTATTAACACCAGAAGCTATATATCCATAAAGTATCTGAAACTTAATGGCTCAAATTTAAGATGATCAAGAATGACAGCAGTAAACATCACTAAAAGAATTATATGCAACAAAGTAAAGCAGAAATTTGGCTGCCCTGGGCCAAACAGTCTGGAGTGAAAGCAAACATACAGGTACCATTATATGGACTCAGCATATTATATGTGGGAATAAATACAAATACATATATACAAACATATATGTAGTTTGAAATACATGTTAACATCAATGACAATTGATGTGAACTGAGGCCATGAATTGGAAGGAGGGAGCCATGTGTGAGACAAATTATGACAAGGAAACAGAAAGAAGAAAAGTTCCAATTAAATTACAATTTCATAAGATTTTTAAAAAATCATTTTTTTTAAAGAAAAAAAGCAAAAAAACTTGTAAATATATCAAATTTTATTTTATATACTTATTATTACTACGGCAAAAGAATCCATTTTGTGGGGCGGGGGTAGAGGAAGTGTGGGCCTGTGTTCAGAGTCTGAGAATCTGTCAAAAGCCATGTATGATAGCTCAGAGAAGAAGTATCTCCTATGGCAAGAAGGAAGATGAAGTTCAAAGAATATTCAGAAGCTCATTGGCAACCTAGTAATAAACAGCAAACCCTCAGAAAAGATGGAATTTTAAATCTTTATTATTCTTGGTTGTCAACTTGACTACATCTATACTCAGTTAAAGCCCAAATAGCAGTGCACAGCAGTGAGGAATTCTTTCTTAATTAAATTATTTAAAGTGAGACTACCCACTCTAACTCAGATCTTTGGGGTGGAAAGCACTTACATTTTATCCTGGCCACACCTTCTGCTTGAAGTCTCTTTAAAGATTGTGGAGCAAGGCAGTTTGCTTTCCCTATGCCTACTTGCTTTGATTTTTTTTCTGGCAAGTCAATTCATTCGCTAGCATTAGAGATTAATTCTTTGGGATTCTAACATATACTGAGACTAGCTGAGACATCCAGCCTCATGCACTGAAAAATTACTGGATTCTTGGATCTTCAGAAAGTAGACAGTCACTGTAGCACTAGCTGGACACATCGTGTAAGCCATTCTAATAAATACCCTTCATATATTTTCATGCCATAACTTCTGTTCATATACAGAACCTTGGCTAATAACAAAAACTAACACTTGATTTTGTCCTGTGTCATTTACACATGTGCTGAGACAGTTGTGCACACACACACACACACACACACACACACATACACACATGAAAGAATTTGCAATTAAATTGACTAATTTCTTATAATAGTCATGCGTGAAGTATAAAATTATATGAAATGAATAAAAAAGATTAAATATTGCTTGTTACTTATCAAAATATTTTTTCTGGGAAGACAGGAATAAAATATTTTAATATATTTTAATAAAACTATTTTGATCTAGAAATAATAAACAATATTTATTTGTAAAAACTTTAAAATTATGACTTTGATATATAAAAATTAAATAGGAAATAATAGTGATTGAGTTAATGATTAATTTCAAGTTTGGACACTGGTCTTAAATTTTACTAAGCAGAAACTATTTGAAAGTTAACTCAGGTTTGGATATGAGTAAATAAACATATTATGAAGATTATGTTTCAATATTCATAAACTTATATACCTCTGATTATATACATTGAACCTTTGTATTAATCTTTATAACATTAATAAAATCATGTTTAGAAATGTGAACTAGTATCAAGAAAAATATTTAGCACAAAAATCACATTTATGTTTACATTAAATATACTAATTTCCTGCTTGGCAAGAATGTCTGAGTACTAATACCCAAACTTGGAATGGAAAACATAGGACAAATATTATTAATGAGAGACACACTCAGAAGCCTGTACTTTCAGTCACTTTGAGAATAAAAAAAGATTTCTTGACATGTGTTAAAGAATGAGAACTATGTTCAGAGAGTTCAATCTCCATTCAGCGAATAACGAGACCAGAATTCTCATATTTCTTGGATGACTGGATTATTGATCTTATAGAAACTGGTTCACTGGTCTTCAGAGGTTCACTTCCTTTATCAGTGTCTCAGCTACTCAGTAAAAAAAATATACCTATGAAAATCACACTAAAATAACTTCTTTCTTTATTTCTCTCTATGTGTGTCTGTGTGAATATTTGCCTTTGATTTTGAGTCTGTGTGTCTATTTGTCTGTGTGTATGTCTGTGTATATGTGTGTGGTATTATGTGTGCTTGTGTGCACGAGTGTATGAGTGTCTGTGTCTGCAAGATATTGATATATTGTCATCTCTTTGGCAGGTGAGGGAAATCAATTCTCTCCTTTCAAACTGCTTGACTTTGGGATGGAACCCAGGTCATTTGGCCTAGATTCACGTACATTTACCCACTGAGCAATGTTTCACAATAGGAATATATATTATATCATACACAAAAATATGTCTTGCACATAAAGAGAATCAAAAGAAGGGGTATTTATAATACCAGAGAATGAACATGGGATTAACTTACTTAGACACTGTGAATTTAAAGGTGGTTATGGTCTCTGAACTAAGGAATGAGTAGCATGTAAAGAATTATGTTAGTATGCAAATTTTATGATCAAGTGTTTTCTTAATAATACTATAATATTGTTCAATAATTCAAAGTAGAGCATACATTACATCAATAATTGTATTTTAATTATATCCAAAATTAAAGTTCTGTGATCCACTATAGATATGCAGACAGACTACTTACTATATTTAGAAATGAATTAAAGCTAGAAAGTGAGTCTAAAACATTAACTCAGTTATTGAAATAAACTTACAAATCAAGACTTATTTTTCATCATTTCTGCTCTTTATTTTATCCTCATTATATCTAGAATGGCTTTCTAATTCAAATCTTTACCCACTCTCTTCAATGGTCACAGACTGCTGCAACTTCTCTCTTTATTTGCAATTTTGCTTCCCTGTAGTTTATGTGGGTCACTTGTATTTTACAGATCAATTTATTTACCTAGAACAGAAATGATAGTTTACATAAGTGATCCCAAAAATTCTACCAAGGAACTTCTCCAAATAATAAATACTTTCAGTAATGTAGCAGGATACAAGATTAACTCAAAAAAATCAATAGCCCTCCTGTACACAGATGATTAAAGGGCTGGAGAAGAAATTAGAAAAACAACACCCTTTACAATAACCACAAATAGCATAAAATATCTCAGAGTAACTCTATCCAAACAAGTGGAAGACTTGTATGACAAGAATATTATATCTTTGAAAAAGGAAATTGAAGAAGATACCAGAAAGTGGAAAGATCTCCCAGGCTCTTGGGTAGGCAGAATTAGCACAATAAAAATTGCAGTCTTACTATAAGCAATCTAAAGATTCAATGAAATGCCCATCAAAATCCCAGCAAAATTCTTCTCAGACCTCAAAAGAATGGTACTCAACTTCACATGAAAAAGCAAAAAAACCCAGGATTGAAAAAACAATCCTGTACAGTAAAAGAACTTCTGGAGGCATCACAATCCTTGACTTCAAACTCTACTACAGAGCTAGAGTACAGAAAGCACCCCGGTATTGGCATCAGAATAGACAGGAGGACCAATGGAACCGAATAGAAGACTAAGATATTAATCTATACAACTTCGACACCTGATTTTTGACAAAAAAAAATAGCAAATGGAAAAAAATAAACAATTTTATCAAATGGAGCTTTGATAACTGGATATCAACATGTAAAAAAATGAAAATAGGTCCATATCTATCACCATGCATAAAAGTCAAGTCCAAATGGATCAAAGACCTCAACATAAAACTAGCCAAACTGAACCTTATAGAAGAGAAAGTGTGAAGTACACTTGAATGCATTGACACAAGAGACCACTTCCTAAATATAACCCCAGCAGCACAGACACAGAGACAAACAATTAATAAATGAGACCTCCTGAAACTGAAAAGGACATGGTCAACAAGACAAAACGACAGTCTTAAATTACAACTTTAAACACACACACATCCTTACTTGAATGCATGCGCGCAAGCACACAAACACACACACACACACACACACACACACACACACACACAATTCTCTCTTTTCAAAAGTTTAAAGAGAAGGCAATACGTAAATGAAAACACGAAAGAGCAAAGTCCATGTTGAACTGGGTGTTGACAAGACATCTAACATTCTGATCTTCCAGATTACTACTTTATGTTCTATGGTGCTCTATTTCTTTAATTTGAGACTCTCAATTACAGAGATTCACGTAATTTATTCATTAAGACTTTATTTTCTCTAAGTAAAAATATAATTCTACATCACCCTTTCAGCTTTGAAGAGAAATCTGATTCCATACTCATCATCCTCACCATGATGATTAAAGCAACTATTTAAGTGCTTGCATTCCTTAAGAAAGAGCCTTTCAGTAGATTATCAGCGCATGCTGTCACAATAAAAGAAAGAAAATTTAAGAGTGCATATAAGACTTATGTATTTGTGTACTCATGATTAATATTAATAATATAAATGCCCAATTGGTAGAGTGTTTGATCACTGTACAATAATCACTTTTACTTACTCAGCAGGAAAATATGAAGTGTGGTAGTAGAAGTCTGTGATCTTTGTACTTCCTGGGTGAATGCAGGAGGGACAAGGTCATTTCCACATATGTAGGAAGCTTGAAGACAATAAAGAATATATGAGACTATATTTAAAATAATATTCAAAAATGCAATGTTGCATTTTTCTCAAATATATTGAAAGTGAACGTTTTAATGTTTATTTTAATACACATTTAAAGTTGTTCAGTTCATTACTTATTGGAAAGGCCATCTTAAAAAATATATTCATGTTCATACCTTATTTGGATTTTTAATTAATTAATTTTATTTTACTTAAAATTTAGCTTAAAAGTGCAATAACTTTGCAGCTTATGTTAGTGACAGAGTGTATAGAAATGGAGAACAAAGCTTTAAATGTTTACATTGGGTGCTTCACAGATTCCTTTCCAAGGAACGTATTTTAAATGTTCTATAAATCAAGGTACTGTTAGCATGCCATTTTGGGTGTCCCCAAACTGTATAAATGAATTCAATATATTTACATTGTTCTAAATATGAGAAATATTGCTTAATCTATGATCAATGCTTTACTTGTTAATGATATTATATTAACCTTTATATAATAGTATCCTAATATATTCCTTTGAAAGTGCTTTAATCCTATATATTAACATTCATTGTTTTTATTAGTGACTACAAATATATTTTCAAAATCATGATTATTTAAAAGCAATATTGTTTTAAATTTAGAATGAAACACAATGATAAATTAATTAATTTTGATGTGGTAGGAGGTTATATACTAATCTATTTTAAAAATTATTCATCCTTTAATCATTTATTTTATTTTAAAAAATTACATTTAATTTTACAAAGCACATCTTCATTAATTAGACATTTACATTAATTTTTCCTTTATTTACACAATTATAATTAAGTAAAATAATCAAAACTTAAATTAAAGAATTCCATTTTATGAAATCTTAGCATTAAATTAAATTTTCTATTGAAATGTGAGATTGCATATGTTTTATTCATATATGTCTAAATAATTGTACAGATATTATAATAGTTTACATTAATACTCTTCGTATCCATAATTTATTTCAATTTGAAAATGAATAATTAAATCATTTCAGGTGTTAAACTTATAATTATGTATAAATAGATTTTCTTTTATACAATTTAAGATTTCAATTAAAGTTTGAAAAGTTTTATTTATTTACAAGTACTCATATGTGAATATTATTGATGTCTTTGAAGATAATTTTAATGTTGTAATCAATAATATATTATATTTATATATCAAAATGTTTTCTTTATAAAGCATAATAGTCTTCTTAAGGTAATCCTTTGTAATTATTATGTCATTAAAGTAATGAGACTTCTGAACAGATTAGAATTTGATGGAGTCAGGATTAATTACCTCTACATAAAGAGAAATAAAAACAACTATGAAATTCTTTTACCCATTCCTTATCTCTGAATTATCATTATAAAATCCAATTATGGGAAAGTTTTCATAAATGAAATTATGTAGCAGCATCGCAAGCCTTCTTATGAAATGGTATATTACTAATTGAAGATGAACTCGACCATGTATTCCAATTACTCTCTTTCATACTATGGAGGAAATGCTGTGATACAAATTAAACATTAAAAATTCATTAAATCAAGCCTAAAATCTATTAAAACTGAAATGTACATGAGATTTTCTGTAATTGAATAGCAATCAGAAAAATTTCATAGTATATTTTGCTTTCATTTATTATAAGATTATTCTAATAATAAGAGAAACTTCTTTGTTATGAGTCCTAAATTTTAATGTAAGAAAGAACGATATTCTTTTCATGAGTCAATTTTCATTCAAACAACTTACAGCTTCATGGCAATGCACAGATTAATAGAAATGGGTTAATTTAAGATATAAGAGCTATCCAGGAATATACCTAAACTATTGGCCAAGCAGGGTTTTAATTAATGTAGTTTCTGTGTGGTTATTGAGGTCTGGGTGCCTGGTAATGAAAGAACAGTCTCTGATTAAGGTGGGGGTATATTTCAGTTTCCACAACTCTAGGATCCTATATGTTGCAGATCTTAACCAGTCCTGTACATGCGATCTCAATCTGGGACTTCGTATGTACTTGGGTCATATTTATTTTGAGGGTCTTTTTCTCTTGCTGCTTCCATCCACTCTGGTTTTTAAAATCTCTGCGTCCACTACAGCAGAGTTCCCACTCTACTCTTTCAGCTATAACAGTTATAAACTGCAATTACAAGCTTCTCTGATGATGGTTGACTGAATCAATTATAGCAAGTATTTTTCTATGGGTCCTCAATGTCTAGATCATAGAGCATACCATAAAACAGTTCAAGAAAGAGCAGTTTCTTGTCTCATTCAAGGCAAATTCATAATAAGTTCTTTCAATGCCCACCAACCTTTCCAAAGTAATTGGTGCTGCCAGAAGCAGACATGTCTCACTTTTGAGAAAAGTCTAAGTTCTTAAAACATTTTAAATGCCATATTTGTAGAATCTGGAAGTGTTGAAGATTATCTGCGCAACTGAAATATAACCCTATATATCTAGAAAACCTAACATGACTACAAGTTTGATTATTATAAATGACTATCTATTAATCTGTAATTTTAAATTATAAATGAGTTGTATAATACCTTAAACAAGAGTAGAAATATACATATAACAAAATTGATCTTAAATTTGTATCAATAAATGAAAGACCATACCAATGTAAAGCATTCATTCTATATCATACCCCTTATTTTTTTCTTTTAGAAAGTGACTTTGACCATTATTCACTTATAACCAACCATTTAAAATGACAATAGATATTTATAAACAATTATTTTGGAAATTTGGGTGTAGTTTCTCCAAACATCTTTCTACTGTTTGTTGCATGAAGTAATTTTAAGGTTCACAGAGACCTTGTGTGTGTGTATGAAGGGAGAGGGAAATCTTGTTTCATCAAACCACATTAGCCTTGAAGGAATCCACCAGTTCTCATTGTCCATGGAAACAAAAGCAGAACCTCTATTCCAAAGTAACATATCTTTAGATGCAAATTTTGAAGTCAAGATATTTTAAAATGTATGTATAGATAGATAGATAGATAGATACATAGATACATAGATAGATACATAGATAGATACATAGATACATAGATGGACAGTTTAGCTTAGCAGCCCCAGAAACAAATATCTCTCTGCAGGCCAAGACACAAAGATATCACAATAGTAGTCATAATCCATATTATTTGTGTATGTTTTACATTTATGGTTAATATTACAGTATTCCTTTAAAAATGACTGTCTGTACTCTTTTATATTATTTTACTATTTCTTTAAAGACTTTGTTTTATTTTGTAAAACTATTTCTTTTTTGACTGTCTATACTCTTTCTTCTCTCTCTCAAGCCTACATACATTTTAAACACATGTTTAGCTGTTCAGAGGTTTATTTCTGTCTGAATCTGTCTTTATTGAGTATATGCAATCATTTAAATTCAAGACATCCCTTTAGAGCCAGAGCTGTTTGTGCAACTAGTGCAAACCAGCCAACCTTCTTAAAAGTTCCACACAGAATTGCGATTTTAACTATGTTGATCCTCTCAAACCAAGAGCAGGGTAGATCTTTTCATTTTCTGGTATCCTCTTCAATTTCTTTCTTCAAACACTTAAAGTTCTTGTCAAATAGGTCTTTCACTTCCTTGGTTAGAGTTATCTCAAAATATTTTACGCTATTTGTGGCTACTGTGAAAGGTGAAGTGTCTCTGATTTCCCTCTCTGCTTCTTTATTCTTTGTGTATAGGAGGGCAACTGATTTTTTGAAGTTGATCTTGTACCCTGCCACATTACTAAAGATCTTTATCAACTGTAGGAGTTCTTTGGTAGAGTTTTGGGAGTCGCTATGTACACTATCATATCATCTGCAAATAATGAGAATTTAACTTCTTCCTTTCCATTTCGAATCCCCTTCATCCCCTTATGTTGTCTTATTGTTATTGCTAGACCTTTAAGCACTATATTGAAGAGGTATGGGGAGAGTGGACAGCCTTGTCGTGTACCTGATTTCAATGGAATGGCTTTGAGTTTCTCTCCATTCAGTTTGATGTTAGCTGTCGGCTTGCTGTAAATAGCTTTTATTATATTTAGGTATGATCCTTATATCCCAAATCTCTTCAACACCTTTATCATAAAGGGATCGTAAAAAGGATTTATCATAAAGCATTTGTAAAATGCTTTTTCAGCATCTAATGAAATGATCGTATGGTTTTTTTCTTTCAGTTTATTTATATGATGGATTATTGACAGATTTGCATATGTTGAACCAACCCTGCATCTCTAGGATGAAGCCTACTTGATCATAATGGATAATTTTTCTAATGTATTCTTGGATTCGGTTTGCCAGTATTTTATTGAGAATTTTTGCGTCGATGTTCATGAGTGAGATTGGCCTGTAGCAATCCCCATCAAAATTCTTCACAGACATTTAGAGAACAATAATCAACTTTATATGGAAAAAGAAAAAACCCAGGATAGCCAAAACAATCTTATATAACAAAGGAACTTCTGGAGATATAACCATCCCTGACTTCAAACTGTATTATCGAGCTACAGTATTGAAAACAGCTTGGTATTGGCATAAGAACAGAGAAGTCGACCTATGGAATTGAATAGAAGACCCAGATATTAATGCACAAACCTATGAACACTTGATTTTCGACAAGGAAGCTAAAGGTATGCAATGGAAGAAGGAAAGCATCTTTAACAAATGGTGCTGGCATAACTGGATGACAACCTGTAGAAGAATGAATGTAGATTCTCATTTATCACCATGCACAAAAATCAAGTCCAAATGGATTAAAGACCTCAACATTAATCTGACCACTTTGAACCAGATAGAAGAGAAAGTAGGAAGTAGTCTACAAGAATTAGGCACAAGAGACCACTTCCTAAGTAGAACCCCAGTAGCACAGACAATAAGAGAATCAGTGAATAAATGGGACCTTCTGAAACTGAGAAGATTCTGTAAAGCAAAGGACACTGTCAGTAAGACAAAAAGTCTGCCTTCCGACGGGGAGAAGATCTTCACCAACCCCTCATCAGACAAAGGTCTGATCTCCAAAATATACAAAGAACTCAAGAAACTAGACACTAAAATTCTAATTAACCCAATTAAAAAATTGGGCACTGAACTGAACAGAGAATTCTCAACAAAAGAAGTTCAAATGGCCAAAAGACACTTAAGGTCATGCTCAACATCCTTAGCGATCAGGGAAATGCAAATTAAAACAACTATGAGATACAATTTTACACCTGTCAGAATAGCTAAACTCAAAAACACCAATGATAGCCTATGCTGGAGAGGATGTGGAGAGAGGGGAACACTCATTCATTGTTGGTGGGAATGCAAACTTGTGCAGCCACTATGGAAATCAGTGTGGCGGTTTTTCAGGAAACTGGGAGTCAACCTCCCTCAGGACCCAGCAATTCCACTCTTGGGAATATACCCAAGAGATGCCCTACCATACCACAAAAGCATTTGTTCAACTATGTTCATAGCAGCAATATTTGTAATAGCCAGAACCTGGAAACAACCTAGGTGCCCCTCAATAGAAGAATGGTTAAAGAAGGTGTGGAACATACATACATTAGACTTTTACTCAGTAGTAAAATACAATGACATCTTGAATTTTGCATGCAAATGGATGGACATAGAAAACGCTTTACTGAGTAAGGTAACCCTGACACAAAAAGAAGAATATGATATGTACTCACTCATAAGTGGATTCTAGCCATAATTAAAGGTCTTTGAGCCTATTATTCATGATCCTAGAGAAGCTAAATAAGAAGGTGAACCTGAAGAAAATTATTTAGTTATCCTCCTGGATATTAGAAGTAGACAAGAGTGCCAGGCAAACTTAGGTGCACTGGGGGGGGGTGGATGAAAGGGGAGAGGGTTAGAGAGAAGGGAGTAAGGGTGGATTGGGGAAAGCTTGGGGGATTGGGATGGCGGGGAGGGAGGAAGGAAGCAGGGAAGTATATATTTCAACTATGGGAGCCATTTTAGGGTTTACAAGAGAACGGATTCTAGAGGGGTCCCCAGGTCCAAGAAGACATCCCCAGATTGTTCCCGGGACAGCAGAGGAGAGGGTGCAGAGGGTGCCTGAACTGTTCTTGGCTCATCATACTGATGAATATTTTGCATATCACCTTAGAACCTTCATCTGTCGATGGATGGAGATAGAGACAGAGACCCACATTGGAACACTGGACTTAACTCCCTAGGTCCAAATGAGAAGCAGATGGAGGGAGAACTGTGAGCAAGGAAGGCAGGATCAGAGGGAACCTTCACCCGACGATGGATGGAGATTGAGACAGAGACCCACATTGGAGCACTGGACTGAGCCCCAAAGTTACAAATGAGAAGCAGAAGGAGGGAGAACATGAACAAGGAAGGCAGGACCGTGAGGATTGCCATCACCCACTGATACATGGGGACTGATCTAATGACAGTTCACCAAAGCCAGCTGGACTGGGACTGAAAGAGCATGTGATCAAACCGGATTCTTTGAATGTGGCTGGATTCTCTGAATGTGGCTGGCGTGGGGACTGTCTGAGAAGCCATTGATAATGGCAATGGGACTTGTTTCCTCTTCATGTAGTGAATTTTTGGGATCCTAGTCTGTTTGGATGCTCATCTTCCCAGACCTGGAGGGAGGGGTGAGGAGCTTGAACTTCCCACAGGGCAGGAAACCCTGACTGCTCTTATGGCTGGAGAGGGAGGAGGGGAGGGAGTGGAGGGAGTGGGAGGGTATTGGGAGGAGGGGCAGAAGTGGAAACTTTTATAAATTAATAATAAAAAAAAGTTCCACACTGTTTTTGCTGCTACTACTGGGTCGAGAAGCCTTCTCTTAAAGGAATAATCCTCTGCTTGCATCTAGCAATAGAGTCAACCTGAAAAATTGCTGTATCCAGAAAGCCATACTTAATTCTTTTCTTTTCTGTCTAGAATTTTTTTCTATGCTCTCTCAGGTTTTATGTGGAGGTAACTGCCCCATGCTTGCATGCAATTTTGTAACCAGGGACTGCTCTTTTTTTACCAGCCACCCAGACCCAAATAATCACACAGAAACTATATTAATTACAGCATTACTTGTCCAATAGCTTAGGCATATTCCTGGTTAATTCTTACATCTTAAATTAAACCATTTCTATTAATCTGTGCTTCTCCACAAGGCTATGGTTTACTGGACAAGGTTCTGCACTAACTCAACCTACACAAGTCTCAGCATGGAGGGGAAAGTTGGACATGGATCCCTATCCCTTCTTCAGTAAAGCTTGACAACTTTTAAATTCTGAGCAGACTTAGTTATTTTTCTAAGAACCAGTGGCCTGTTTAGATGACCACGAGCCAGTAGAAAATTACACATCTGAAAATATAATGTGAGCAAAACATGGACTGAATATATAATTTTTAAGTATCAGAAAATTTATTTAGTACGGAAAGGGCGAAGTATTAAAAATTGTTGGGGTAAGAGATGAATGATTAAAATCCATTGTACACAGTCTCAAACAGCTCATAAAAACATATAAAAATTAAAAATAATAAGAACACATCTCTGATATTATCACTAAAACATAATTTCACGTTTAAGTGTGTCACAACAATTTTCTTGCCACTTGTTTTATGCATTTTAGGCATAAATACTATGCGTAAACTATGTCAATGAAGTGCAAACAAAATCTATATATCAGCTGTTCTTAATAATTTATATTGTTTATATGCCAATTTAACGTAGCTACTAGAAAAGTTATATTTTATTTATGAGGCTATCTATTATTTTACTGCTTACTTATGATAATTTATATTTTTATTACTTAGAAGCATAGCAAAGTACATATTGATCATGTATCTACACTTTAATTATTATTATATTATAAGTCAGTGCATTATTTCCAAAGTAAAACTTAACATAACTTAAATTATTCTATGAGCTTTCTAGATGTATTGTCACAAGTTTACCCAAAATGTTTAGGTGAGTTAAAAAATAATGATTTCACAATATTCTGGAGACTAGTTACCAGATATTTTACTAGGCCAAGTCTCCCAGAAATTTCTAGAAAAGGGTATTTTTTTGACTCTTCAGTATTTGGTAGTCTGGAGAATTTCATGAATTGCTCCAAATTCCTACGATGCCTATGATCATGAGAATTCACATGACTGGAGTTGCCATTGTCCCACTTAGATAAAAAAAACCTGGAACCACTAGTTAGCAAACTGCATCCTCATTTTCAAGAAAATTTTCCCGTAAGTACTGAAAGAACAACAAGGTCTCATACGAAGACCACCAAGAAAAAAAAAAGGCATTCTTAGAGGAGCATCTGGATTCTAGCACTCCCATGTGGATTCCACAATTACACCCATGATATGTATTTTCTAGACACATCTTTATGGTCTGTACAATGTCTAGGATAGTTTTTAATGTATAGGATGGTTTTTAATATAGAAAAGTACATGGTACATGTACACATTGCAGTGTGTGTGTGAAGTCTACTGTTCTCAGAAGAAGATGGAAGAAATGAATAAAACTATGTCCTTGTAAATAAAGTAGAAGATATGTTAAACTGCTGTCTCTGTAACTGTTCTATTGTTGTGGTGAAACACTGACCAAGGCAACCTACAAAATGAAACTAGTGGCTTGATTACAGTTTTAAAGGGCTAGAACACAGTTTTTGTGGCAAGGAACATGGAAGCAGACAGATATGCTGTTGCAGCAAACAACTGACAACTTACAGCTGATCTGCAGACAAAGAGAAAAGACTGAACCTGG
The DNA here is from genome assembly GCF_982192425.1 of Myodes glareolus. Classification (NCBI taxonomy): domain Eukaryota; kingdom Metazoa; phylum Chordata; class Mammalia; order Rodentia; family Cricetidae; genus Myodes; species Myodes glareolus. The sequence goes on along the minus strand of NC_142045.1, from coordinate 39,294,843 downwards.
AATTGGCTTTTGAAACCTCAAAGCCCATCCCTAGGAAGCAAAATGTCACACTTCCTCATAGACCCACTAATGAGAGGACAGCCATTCAAACATGGGAACCTATGGGAGCCTTCTCTTTCAAATTACAATTGCAGAGAGCACCATCTCCTGATCCTGTGTCTCTCATAATCTCCTGGAGCGAAGGCAGGAGAAGAGGTCAAGAAGAAATTGTAGATGTAAAGTAAAGGGTGATTTCTACTAGAATTCAGTGCTAATAGTTTTGTTCCCACCTTCGTAAATGTTAGAAACAAGTATGATGATACACCATCCTCAATTATTTCAAATTCTTAGAACTGTCATAAAGATTTTTACATGATGCTCCTTTTTTCCAAAAAGTTTGAGAGAAAACTATTGGCAAAGAGTTTACAGAGTGACCACATGTGGCAGTTAAAGTCACAAATTTAAATTTAGTGGACACAGCATAGTTGAAAAATAGTTTTATTAATGACATTTTTGTTTTTTTTAACTCCTTTTCTCTTAAAAACCTCAAACTATTATTTCTTTTAAGGGCATTTCTAAGACTAAAACCCACAGTATATACGTATAATTGTCATATTATGAGTCAGTAAAAGCTTAAAGGGTGTCATACAATATATAACACTGGAAGAATTTCATAAGGACAGTAGCCCCTCATAACATGTAATAAATGTCAAATTGTCAAAGTCAAAGAATATATGAATGTACTTGCTAAAATTTTTAATATTTTGGGATATTTCTATTATTAAAATTGAAAGTGAAAAGTATTTTAACTCATGGAAATGATGAAATTCCATTTTAAAAAGACTATAATATTTGCAAGGAATCTAATTTTATTGAGTTAAGGAACACTTTAACAGTCTTTATAATCATACTGTTCAGAAAATATGACTAAAATGCCTGTACTTTAATGTAGTGTTGTACATCCACATAGAATGGAATTTTAGTTCACAAATAAACATATGTGTTTATTTATAAGGGTATCTCTATTTTATACACCATCATTTAACTTTCCTCAATGATTCCATCAAAGTATAATTTTATTCTTCATTGAAAATATGTTTTCTCTTATTTGTGAAATAAGAGAAGAGAGATTGCTGTTGCCAACTTTAAAAGTAATTAACACTTGCTTGAACCTTTAAGGAAGGTGAGCAAGGAGGTTAATCATAAGATAAAGTCAGGGAAACATGGAAGTAGAGGGTCAGAGAGAATCATCAGCATTTAAATGAATATTTAGATAACTCTTTTAAATAATGTTGTGTTTAATTCTATCACTGCAACTTGTTTTTTCTACATATATGTGAAATCATTTTACCCTTTTCAATTATTACTCATCATTAAGTATATATATATATATATATATATATATGTGTGTGTGTGTGTATTTGTATATATATTTCACAAATATGTATGATAATTTATGAAGAAAATATGTTTTTTAAAGTAGAGAAATGTTTTTAAGTTCTATCATTCGAATACGTGTGCCTTCATATAAAGTATAGTAGAGCCAAAATCTTTTATTTCTAGTCATTGAATTATCTATTTTTCTACACCCATATGTGGTTACTCTTAGTCTGACACTTCTTAACACAGTTTCCTAGTAGTTAGTAGTAATAGGTGCTGTATCTCTGACACCAGTGTGGACAGAATTCTGCCATTGGTCCTACATCAATGTCTAGATAGGCATGTCACTGGCAAACCTCAAGGGATGTGAAAGAAAGATCACATATACACACAGGGAAGAGTATTTAAAGAATGGAGCATACGATTACCTGATAAGTCACTGCCCACTACAGCCAGTGAAACAGATGGGCTAATAGCAGATAATTCAGCTGTCCTTTCTCTCTTTCAAATCTAATCCTCCATTTCATCTCTAGTTCTGTAGCAGATCACCCATCGCTGCCTCTCTTCCTCACAATCCCCATCTCTGGCGGTAGCCTTGCAGCCTAGTCTCTGATTAGCAGATGAATACCTGTCTGACAGGTTTCCACAGGGCATGGAACCTGTGAAAATGGACTCTCACTTGGCAAGGACCAGTAGTTCATTGGGTAGCATAGGAATTGGCAAAATTCATATAATTTTCAGTCTCTCTTCCCTCTTATTCTATTGGTGATTCCTTGGGTGGTGTTTACTTTTACTTTGTCAATCACATGTGCAAATGCTGTAATTTTCTCTAGATAATCTTTCCTTTTCAAATATTTTCCATTAAGATTCAACAAGGGGCTAATGCTGTGATAGTTGACTTGTTTTTTTAATTAAAAAAAAAAAAGCTTGCCCAAAGTTCAGATAGCAAAACAGCCACACTGATCATCCATATAGACCAGGAAGTAGTTACACACACCTTTAATCTCAGTAGCCCACTAGTTTGCCATAAAAACTGGATGGTAGTGGTGCACACCTTTAATTACAGCCCTAGAGAGGAATATAAGATGGAAGAAGGTAGCTCTCAGACACCGTCTCATTCTGAGATTCCTGAAGGAAGGATCACCGTTTTGGACTGAGGTAGAGGCTGGTTGTTTTGGTTTTCCTACTTTCAAGTTCAATCCCAATTTCTGTCTCTGGGTTTTCATTAAACATGCTACAGGCTAATGTTTCTCAAATCTTTTATGTGGAATTACTAGCTACAACTTCCCATCCTGGGAACTTTTTTTACACAATAGCGATAAGTATATGAGAAGACAGCACAAGGAACATTAACCAATGGTGCAGTTCTGAAAAGGAGAGTAAGGCATGCATACATAAAATAGCAAAAAGGCCTCAGGAGTAGACACAGTGCCAACTGTTGAGAATAAGTTCCCTGAACACCAAGCATATAGAATCAATGATAAGATCTAGTATATTGTGATGGTTACAACACAATGTAAAATATGGGACAGATAGATGATTTTTTACCATACACAGAAGCTTGTATTGGTGAAAGAAGTATGGTAGGCTGAGACGGAAATGAGTAATTTGTCAAAGTCTGGTTTATTTTTGAGATTGAGACATGAGACTCTCCTGTAGAAAAGGGAACTGTATAAAAATATATCTTGCAGACATGAAACTACTGATTGTCTGAGTTTGAATATTGTTCTTTTTGAAACATTGTGCCTATGTCTATTACTTTTAACTTTGTAATTGCAAGTCACTACGAGCTGATATAAGTACTGTGAAAGGAAGATATGTCTGGCTTGATATAGATGTGGGAGTCCCCTCTGTGTGCTGTCATTACCATTAATGAATAAAGAAACTGCTTTGGACCTATAGCAAGGCAGAACTTAGGTAGACAGGGAAAGCTAGGTTGAATGCTGGGAAAAAGAAGGGTGGAGTCAGCAAGATGCCGTAGAGCCACTGCCAGAGATAGACGTGCTGAAATTTTTCTGGTAGGGCACGACCTTATGATGATGTACAGGTTAATATAAATGGGTTAAATTAATATGTAAGAGTTAGCCAATATGAAGCTAGAGCTAATGGGCCAAGCAGTGATTTAATTAATATAGTTTTATGTGATTATTTTGGGTCTAAGCTAGTTAGGCAACAGGGAACCAACGAGCAGCCCTCCATACCACAGGATATTTATTTAAGCTTACAGAAATGCTGAACTCTATTTCTAGAATAAGGCTATGTAGGCAGTGGGAACGTATACCTGGGGAAGCATAAATGAAGACAATGGGGACTTTCATGATCAAGATGTATTTTTTAAATTGTGAGGTACTTTTTAAAGTACAAATATAATAAATAAATAAATGCAAGACAATAATAAAACTATTTATTTAACCCTGCTAAGGAAAAAAAAAACTCTGTTTAGTTATCAATAAAGATAGACTGAGCTGTTGCAGGCCATTTGAGTATAATTCACTTGGTGGTCAGAATTTTTTTTATTGCTGCCATCCCTTCCCTGACTCAGGACCTGAACCCTACGTGAGACTGAACCCCAGCATATCTCTACTCAACCATATAGATCTTCACCTTTATAGGCAGTCACTATTGTAATATATAAGCCTCCTACCACAGGAGGCATTCTCTGAACCCACAGACCACTCCTGCCAGACAAGTAGGTAGGCTAACTTCTTCATTTCTCCCTGTTATGCTCCAAATACAATCCCTGATCCTATTCTCATCTCTGCAGCAGATCAACAGCTGGGGCATCTCCTTACTTTCTGCCTCCATTCCCAAGAAACTAAGCAGATGGCAGTGAAACACCCTGCTTTCTGCCTATCTGTGGACCCCTTCACAACCCCACTTTTCCTTGACAAACCTCATCCCTAAGGGTCTGCTCCTAATACCTAGAATAGCGTTTCACCCAAAAACCCCAGTGGTCACCCCCAGCATAATCCAGAAGAATTTACTACCAGGCAACCAACACACAGTAGCCACTGTCCCCTATGTACCAGAGAGGGCAACACAACTCAAGGAACAAAACACATACTCAAAAAAGCAAGGCCAAATATTAGTCCCTAGAATTATAATCTTCCAAAACAGATGTCTAAGCCCCATCAAAAAGGCAAAATATAAAACAGCCAAGGCAATAAGTCTTCACTTGAGGCCAATAACCCTACCAAAGCAGGCCTTGAGCTCTACACCATAATTGAAGCACAAGATAAAGCCCATAAAATAGTCTTTTATGAATATAGTAAAAGTTCAGAAAGAGGAAATGAATAAATTACTTAAAGAAATCTATGAAAATATAAACAAAAAGTGGAATTAAAAATGAATAAACCTGTTCAAGAATTGGAAGTAGAAACAATATCCATCAAGAAAACTCAAATTGAGGGATATCTGAAAATGGAGAGTTTAGGATCTCTAACAGGAACAGTAGAGGCAAATTTCCTAAACAGAAGATAGAAGATAGAGTCTTAGGCTTTGAAGATACAATAGAAGAAACAGATATCTAGAGTTAAGGAAAATAATAAATTAAAATTGATGCTGACACAAATCACTCAGCTGATGTAGGAGGTTCTTCTGTTTTGTGTTGATTTCATTGGTTAAATAAAGAAACTGCCTTGTTCTTTTGATAGGGCAGTATTTAGATAGGCGAGAAGACAGAACTGAATGCTGGGAGCGGGAAGGCAGACAGAGAGAGCCACCCACCTTGAAGCTGCCAGGTCAGACATGCTGAATCTTTCCCGGTAAGCCATAACCTCGTGGTGACATACAGATTATTAGAAATGGGTTGAATCAAGATGTGAGAGTTAGCCAAAAAGATGCTAGCTATAATGGGCCTGGCAGTAATTTAATTAACACAATTTTGGTGTGGTTATTTTGGGGGTTAAGTTATCCAGGTGGTGGGACGTGGCTCCCTCCACATTCTATATCTCTTGCCATCAAATGAGGTGCCCAGTCCTAGGATTGGGTAGAATCTAATTGAGTTCTTAGGCAAACACATCCCATGGTAATTCCTAAACAAGATAGGTTGTTGTCAGAACTACAGGTTTCTCTCCACAAAATTACATCAAGGCCCCATTAATAAAGACACTTCCAGTACAACTCATAGAACATAAAGAATTTGAGCTGATGCCTATATAGAACCTTCACCTCTGTGAGATAATGCTTTTGATACACAAATGTACTTTACATATTACCAAAAGAGAAAGGTAAATACCAAACCAGCCTCAAAACTTTTTACCTACAATGGTGTCCTGTCAATAAGTATGCTATCTTAGTGGTAGCACAAAGCTTGTGGAAGTTACCAACCATTATCGAATTGTAGTCTATGCCCACTCCAGGAGAAGTAACCCATACCCAACATTGCTTAGGTGAACAAGAATCTGAAACTAGATAACCCATTTACCTTGGCTAAAACAAAATAATGCTGTTCTCACACAAGGAAATAAGAAAGACAAAAAGCAAGCAAGCAAGCAAACAAACAAACAAAAGGTAGAAGAAAACAGCGAAATGATTCTTAATGACATTTCCCCATACTGATAAATCAGTGCCTTGCTCAGTCATTATCAGAAAAGCTTCCTCCTGCAGTAGATGGAAAAACAGACACAGACCACAGCTGGACATTCTACACTGAGACAAACCTTCAAATCTCTTAGACCTAAAAGGAATATTTCCATTAGGTCCCTCAACTCAGAGCTCAGGAAACCCTGCAGAGTAGAGATCTAAAGAACATTAGAGACAGAAGATATGTAAGATACCAAGAAAATAGGAACCTCTAAGAAACATGACCAGAGCTCATATGAGCTCGCAGAGATGGAGTCAGCATGCCTACGACCTATGTGGATAAAAACGCCAAGTATTTTGAATATAAATTATGGCTTCAAGCTTAATGTTTTTCATGGGATTCATGGGTGTACAAGTGAGTGAGTTCAGTGATCTTCTCATGGGCTCTCTTTCTTCTTTTTGTTTCTTTTGTCTAAACCCAACATGTTAAATTTGTTTTATCTTATTATATTATATCTTATCTTATTATTATTCATTAGAAGCCTGTTTGTTTCCTAATGAGAGACAGAAAGGCAGTAGATCTGGTTGAAAGAAGAGGTAGGAAGGAACTGGGGATAGGAGAGAAATAAGAAACCATAGTCAAGATGTATTTTGTGAGAAAAAATCTAAATGTCAATAAAAGGAAAATACGTCAAAATAAAGGAACATACGTTTTCTTAGTTCTTTGCTAAATAGACAAAAAAATCAATAAAAATACTAACAGAATCCATAGTGCTGATAGTTAGGCAATGGGAGATCTCAAGTCTCAACTGTAAGTGAGAAGAATACATTTATACTTCAACTCAAACACTGTAACGATGTGGCTGGAGAGATTACTGAGCAGTTACTAGCACATGCTGCTGTTAGAGTGAGTCCTTTTCAGTCCTCATTATTAAGTTCTCACCATGATAAATACAAACTCAGAGACAGAAAATGAGGTTGCACCTGAAGACCAGGAAAGCAAAACAGTCAGTTATTGGCTCTGACCTGGTCCTTAGTCTGAAAATGGTGATTCTGCTAAAGGAAACCTCAGAATGAGAATGAGAGCTGTCTCCTTCCATTTTACAATCCTCTCTCATGCTGGGGCTAAGGGCATGCACCATTACCACCTGGTTTCCATGGCAAGCTAGTGTGACTACTGGGATTACAGGTGTATGCCATTGCCGTCTGGTCTATACGGCTGGCCAGTGTGGCTGTTTTACTTTTATGTTTTCAGGCAAGCTTTATTTATTAAAATACAAATGAAATGTCACTACAAACTTCTGATTCATTACAGTGCAAAGTATCTCTGACTAGTAGGTTATATGCTATAGGGAAGTATAAGGAAGAATGAACTACTATTATTCTGCTAAATTGGCATAGTGATAAACCAACTAATAATGACATATTGCTATATAGGCTATAGACTACTGAGGCTGTCATCTCTCATCAAATAAGCATGACTTGACGTACATGGCAATTCACATATAGATTCTCAACTGATGAAAGAGCAGCAAATAAGAGACTGTAAAATACGCACATGCATTTGATCACCCGTGTTCTCCCATTCTCCCCCTTTAACTCCCCTACTAAATTCACACACACACAATTTACATTAAAGAGACTACAGAAGTAAAGTGTTACTATCCATGATTTGCCTGTTGGACATTTTTGTAGTAAATATTCTCATGGGTTGTGTATGCTACAATTAACTTATCCTATAGTGTAGATGCTCATGAACTTCCTTGTTCTTCAGCTTCCTGTAAGTCATTCACTCTCTTGTAAGAACTCACAATACACTCATTGTTTCATCAAGTTGAAGTAGAAAAAATAAATTCATTACTAAGTTGGTATTCTATATTTGAATTGAATGGATGTATCTTTATTTCCCCATTAAAGGAGTCATGAAATGAGGGCATTAATCATACACACATGTCACATAATATATGTAATAATTATGTAATCTGTAGAATGTGAGTATTTCATGTATGTTGATGAATTGAATATGTGTTAACATAGAAAGTATGATGTGGAAAGTCCTTCTGTATATGTGTTGGTTTCATTGATTAATGAATAAAGATGCCATTTATATCAATGACAGGGCAAAACAGCTAGGCAGGAAAGCAAAACTGAATTCTGGGAGAAAGAAGGCAGAGTCAGTGAGAAGTCATGTAGCTGCTGCTGGGGACAGATATACTAGAACCTTGCCAGTAAGCCATAGCCAAGACACAGAATAATAGAAATAAGTTAATTAAAAATATAAAATCTAGCTAGACAGATGCTTAAGCTATTGGCCAAACAGTATGGCAATTAAAACAGATTTATGTATGATTGTTTTGAGTTTGAGCTGTTGGAAATGAGTGAGCAGACTCCTCCTACAAACTGGCATGCCAACATGGCTGATTATATCCAAATAAAATCTGAGAAAACTTAAAAAGGAATTCGAGACACAAAAGAACACAGTTAAGAATGGCTTTCTGATAGCAGCATTTTCTTGTGTGGACTCTGCTATAATGAAGCAGAGACATGATTTCTTTAAGAGGTCTTTCTGAATCAGTAGTAGCAAGAACAAAAAACAATAACAAAAAAAAACAGCAAAAAATGTGAGGTTTTGATTTTGAAATTTTGCAGTTTCCATGAACCATGCTGTCAACACGACACCAAGTCTTTTAGGAGGCCAATCACTTGAATGGGGTTTGTGAACAGCATGTTTAAAAACTGCTTAATGGCGCTAAATAGACCTGCTACACAGGCCTGGAGCTGGGGCGATGTTCATGACTCACAGAGGCTGCGAACAGACCTCCACCATGTATGACTGGGCAGAGCCAAAAGGCAAAGCAACCTTGATCATATCCATACATACTTAGCATTAAATATAAAAAAGGTGCTCCTGGTCAGGAAATAATTACAGATATGCATGCAATAAAGACAAATCAAGATAGAGAAGACCTCCAAATGGGTCACAGTGTTGGATAAATGTATGTAGGCTTGGGAGAGAGAAGAAAAAGAATATTGACAGTTATAAAAGAAAGTAAATGGTTTTAAAAAATAAAACAAAGTCTTAAAGAGGCAGAGTAAACTTGTAGAAAAAATAACAAAGTAAGAAAAATAAGCCATGTAAAGATGGAATATACACTGAGAGAAGGGATTATGTAAACTATTGTGTTTTTAAAAATTATTTAAATGTAAAAGAGCTAGCTACAGAGACATATTTCATTGTATGGGCTGCTAAGCTAAACCAATCTATCTATTTTAAAGGTGTCTTGATTTCAAAATTTGGGTCTAAGAATGTGTTGCATTAGAAAAGTGCTTCTTCATTTGCTTCCACAAAAGATGAGAACCTATAGACTCCTTCCAGACTAATGTGGTCTGATAGACAAAGATCCCCCTGAAAGATTGTCATAAGAGGCCCCAAGAGGAAAATACTTTGTTTAAAAATGTTCATTTACATTTAAAGGGGAATATTTTACAGTGATGAATACTTTGAATTGGTATGGATCTTGGTCTATTGATATAAATATAAGGTTAATTTTATTATATTTCTGCTCTTGATTAAGGTATTTTGTTTGTGAAACTCATTTAAAATGTTATGTATAATTAAGAAATATAGGTTAATAGATAATCAAAAACAACAAGATAATTCTTGAATAGTAAAGTTCAGACATTGACGTGTTTACTGATCAAATGAACTTCAGAAATAAGTATAATAAACAGTAATGATTAAATAGAAACCAAAGTCTGTGTATATAGGATTCTGCAGTGAGTAACAGAATATATAACTGTAATCACTGACCTGTTTATTGTTCAATACAGAACACAAACTAAAAAAAATGTCTCTTAAGTAAAAGACTTATATTAGATGTCAAATCATCAAAGGAAAATTGAAGTACATTAACCATAGATGTGAGCCATAGGGCCAATTTCTCATCGATATATGGAGTCTACATTTTCTTGAAAATGTTCCTGAAATACTGCTAAGAATGTGGGCATTAAATATTCCCCTAATTCTTCCAGAAGGGTATGTGGTCAATTATATAAGCAATTTACATAGTGTTAATCTATAGGGTAACCTAATCATTTTTTTTAGAATAATAGACCAGAATGTTGACATCAAAACTGATAGGAGATAAAGAATGTATTTACCAACAGGAATGAAACAAGTTAGGCTGAGCAATATCCAGAGCAGTGACTGTAATCACATGTAACCTGTCACCAAAGCCTAGAAGCTGTCAAGTAATGACACTTAACAAGACTGTTCAGCAAATCATCTCTTGCTTTTTAGCAACACTGTATTTTGTTGTACTAAATAAAATTATAGTTTTGTGGCCTATGGAACAATAATAAAAAACTGTAAAAAAAATCTGTTTACACAGAGCATAAAAATTATTTCATAGAAAATTGAGGCTTCTTTTTTATTTAAAAATTAGTATTGTAAAACGACATACCAATTGGGATAAACTAAGAATTTCCAATTTTCTGTGCTCTATAAAATGGAAAGATAGATGTTCTTAGATGATACCTAGAAAATACTTAATGAAATATGTTCTGTCAAATACAAATTGTTGAGTTACAAATAATTTTCAAACCTACAACATATTTTAAAATTCATTTACAGTCATATATAATAATACAGCTGCAGTAAAATGACAATGCCTATGATGAGTTTTGAAAAATGATTTATTTATTGTTGCTTTATGTGAATGACTATTTTTTCTGAGTGCTAGATGTGAATCCTTTATGTTTAGTATCTACTATGGTCAGAAGAGGGCTCTGATCCCCTGCAACCGATGGCTATGAGCCACAGGGTATATTCTGGGAAATGAATTCTGCTCAGTAAGTGCTTTCAATTGCTGAGGCATCATTCCTGACCTAAATTATGCTAAGTGTTCTTGTATCTATATATTATTGAAATTTGTTAGAAAGATAACCTCATAATGATAATTTTGAAACTTTCATGCACAATTGACTGGAATTTTATTTTGAGTTTGATTGTATATTTGCCACACATAGGAGAACATATCAGGGTAGTTTTTCTATATTGTATAATTATGAATAGTTAAGGCATATTTGCTGTTTGTGAGTAAATTGAATGAAACGTTTATTTTCCAGATTATACAATATAGATACTCAATATTATAATTAATACAACTTTCTTTGATTGTAATGTTTTATAAACTTGCATAAGTATGGCTAAACTTGAATGTCTTGATGTATGGAATTTTGTTAACAAGCAGATGAATAGGTTTCTTTAATATTGTTAAATATACTCATTTAACTTGAGTTTTTCTACACCAACTACAAAATTTCACTAATAAAAAACAAAAAAAAATTCAAAAGTTCGTTCTTCAGGGAGAAAACAGAATGAAGATGAATATACCCAGAGAATAGTAAAGCCATCAGTCCCTAATGTTAAGGGTAGATTATAGTAGAAAGTCTTGTAGAGAATCAGTCACAGAAGGGATTTGAGTCTCAGACATTGTGGTCTGTATGTAGAGATTCTGTCATCTCTTGACACTAACTCTGTACTTCCATTGCACTGTCATTATCTGTTTTCAGTCTTAATTCTATTTCCAATATGCTGCAATTCCAACCTGAGACAAGGTCAACACCAGTCTATAGGAGCGTCTCTTCAGAGGTATTGAATAAAAATTGCATTATGAAATGTGTGGCACCAGTCATTTCCTCAGTGGTAAGGGTAGAGTCCATAAAAAAATACAAGATGAAAGCTAAAAATGGTCTAGAATCTCCCACAGTTTTCAGTGACAGGTCAACGATTCTCATTTGTGCTGGCACACTTCTTTGTGGAATTTGTCTAACAGTTGCAATTGAGGCATTGTCTCAGCAGTGACTTCAATTATGAACCTTCATCTAGTCTTGCTTTCCCCTTAGTTTATTCTGATATTTCTTAAATTCTGACTTGGGGAGATCAAGGAAAAAGATTAAAACTTAAATTAAATTACTTTATGCTCCCTCATTTGCATTAGAAACAATTAGGTGCTTTTGAAAATGATAGAAAGTGCACCAATGAGTAGGGTTCCAATGGATATTTATATTAGGGAGATGTAGTGATGGATGTTCATGAAAAGGAGAGCGCAGTAGTATCAAATAAGTAGTCTTCACAGTATGATGGAAATTGGCTAATTAGAGAATAAAATGAATCACTGGATTTCTGAATTTTTTTTAATTCTTGAATGTGCACTCATACAAAATTTAAAAATGTAGAATTTAATGATTTCAACCTCTGAAAGAAGGATGGAGAATCCAATCTTTCTGCTGCTAATGTTTCCAAAAAATTGAAAGAAATTTTATGAAATAGTTAAGAGAGTCTCTAAGGATATATTAGAAGATGGTCTTTTCTCATGCAGTGTGCAGTGGAGGGAAGCCTGGGATTAAAATGTCACCCATACATCCATAGATTAAGAGGTCTTTGTTTGAATTCAGTGAATGCTGAATCCACATCAAACTAGGACTATTTTTTGGGGTGTTGGTTTTTGAGACATGGTTTCTCTGTATAGTTTTAATTGTCCTGAAAATTAAAATCTAAATCATAGAGACCTTGTTCTGTCTTTCAAGTTCTAAGACTAAAGGCATCCACCACCACAAACCTGCCCTCAAACTAAAATTTTTAAGATAATATGATGAGTTTAACTGGATAAACAGACTATAGTAAAAATAGAGTTAACTTGTAGTTTTGAAAAATACTGAGTAGATCTACATATCTCAACATATCTCAACAAGTTAACATTATAATTAATACATTTTTTTTTCAAGACACGATTTCTCTGTGTATCTTGGGATATCCTGTACCTGTCTTTGTAGATGGTGTTGACCTTGAACTCACAGAGTTCTTCCTGCCTCTGCCTCCCCAAGTACTGGTATTAAAGATGCGTGTCACCACCGCCAGCATGAATACAAAAATAATGTATATACTGAAAAGTTAAAAAGAGTGTGCAGAGAATATTTTAAATACCTGAAACTAATAGATTTCAAAAGTCAATCTCAAAGTTGTAGTAATAAAATTTATGCTTTTAAAAATAATTCTATTTTTACATAAACCTCCAACATATGCAAATACTGATGCAAATTCTCTCTGTTCCAGGAACTCTCAACAAGGTTGGCTGGAATGAACAGACCTGTTTCATACAGAATTATTCAGTAGCTAGGAATTTTTGTTGATTCACACTTGCACCTGAGGATTCAGTCATATATGAGACCAATATTTTAAATCTGACTTTCTGTGCAGCATATATTTGCTGAATCATAGTTTCCGACCACAAACATATGGAGTCTATGACAATGGAGCAAGCTTATGACACATTCTCTTACTTTGTCTCACTTTTGTAGTCACCTTAGACAACTCTGCTCATGCCTTCTTAGTTACTGTTCTCACAAGGTCTGTCTAGATTCAAGGGAAGATGATGTGTACTTTAGTTCCTAATGATAAAATGTTATTGCTCAGGATAAGAATTTGAGATAAAAATACTGTTTCTTTTTAAGAAAGATTCAATTTTCAGAGTGGCACTATGCCATTTTTTAGAACTACCACACATATAATACCAACAGTTCTTCCAGAAAGTGCTATCTCCCCAGTGCCTTATCCAAGTATGACAACAAACTTGGGCTTAAAATCCATGCTGTTCTATTTAAATCAGGTTCATTGTAGTAGGCACAGAATCAGGGAATAAATCTCTATGAGACTCATCTACCATCAATAAACTTAGAGAATCATTTTGCTCACAGTTAGAACTGAATGGGAATAATGTAGGAGAAATATGAATGTGTGATATGTTTTCTAGGTTCTAGATTTTTTCATAATCCCTAATTTTGTGAATAACATGGCAGCATCTTGAACAACTAGTCATGCAATATTCATAAGTCTGCTCAACTTCTCTCAGTTAGCTTTCCTCACTCAGTGAAGGGTCGGACCCTTAATGTAATGTTAGTCCCAGTCTCAGCACCTAAATTAACAGTAAGACAAACCCTCACAGACATGTCCATAGGCCAACTAGATAGAGGAAATTAATTGACTGTAACTTTCTTCCCAGGTTATGTCAAATTGACAGTTAAAATTAATCAATACATCCTCTTTCTTGGTTATACTGCTTGTTGAATTCATTGTGTCCATCATCTATTTTTATTATTGATTTTTATTGAGCTCTACATGGTTCACTGCTCCCCTGCCTGCCTCTCCCATCCCCCCTCCATCCTATGCCAATGTTTCCATGCTCCCATGCTGCAGAGCTAATTCTGCTACTTCAACCAATAGCCTTTGAGGTACCAACTCAAGCGGGTATGGTGTCTTTCGCTTTAAAAATAAGCACCGGCAGCCCTCTAGCTCTCTTGCTTACTTCGGATTTCACTTCTGATTATCAGACGCTTTTCCTGTTCCTGCAGGAGGCTGATGTCTAGGACGGTGATCCATAAGTTTTTCCTTTTAAATAAATAACCTTTCTATTAATTGTAATTCTGAGTTTGCGTGGGATTGTTTTGTTTTGTGACAGTGATCCGTAAATTTTTCCTTTTAAATAAATAACTTTTTTGGAAAGTAATTTTATTAAATTATAAAAGTTTCCATTTCCGCCCCTCCTCCCAACACCCTCCAACTCCCCCCACTCCCTCTCCTTCTCCCACTTCATCCCTAAGAGCAGTCAGGGTTTCCTGCCCTGTGGGAAGTTCAAGTTCCTCCCCCCTCCCTCCAGGTCCAGAAAGGTGAGTATCCAACAGACTGGATCCCCAAAATCCAGTATATGAAGAGGAAACAAGTCCCAGTGTCATTGTCAATGGCTTTTCAGAAAGACTACGGGCCAGTCACATTCAGAGAATCCGGCCACATTCAGAGAATCTGGTTGGATCACGTCCTCTTTCAGTCCCAGTCCAACTGGCCTTGGTAAACGCTCATTAGATCAGTCCCCTTGTATCAGTGGGTGATCGCATCCCTCGCAGTCCTGATTTACTTTTTCATTTTCTTCCTCCTTCTGCTCCTCATTTGGACCTTGGGGGACTCAGTCCAGTGTTCCAATGTGGGTCTCAATCTGTATCGCCATCCATCGTCGGATGAAGGTTCCCTCTGGTCTTGCCTTCTTTGCTCACGTTCTCTTTCCTGCTGCTTCTCCTTTAGACCTAGGGAGTTAAGTCCAGTGTTCCAATGTGGGTCTCTGTCTCTATCTCCATCCATCGCCAGATAAAGGATCTATGGTGATAAGCAAAATATTCATCAGTATGGTTATGGGCCGAGGCCGGTTCAGGCACCCTCTCCTCTGTCCAGAGAACAATCTGGGGATCTCTCCTTGGACCTGGGATCCCATATATAATCAAGTCTCCTGTAAACCCTAAAATGACTCCCTTAGTTGAAATATATTCTTCCCTGATACCATATTCATCCTTCCTCCTTGCCCCCCATCCTGGTCCACCGAGCTTTCCCCATTCCTCCACTAATCCCTTCTCTCTAACCCTCTCCCCTTCCAACAACCCTCCCACCCCCCCATGCACCCGAGGTTACCTGGGACTCTTGTCTATTTCCTATCTCCTGGCAGATAGCTAAATAATCTTCATCAGGTTCATCTTCTTATTTAGCTTCTCTAGGATCACGAATAGCAGGCTCAAAGACCTTTAATTATGGTTAGAATCCACTTATGAGTGAATACATACCGTGTTCCTCTTTTTGGGTCTGGCTTACCTCTCTCAGTAAAGCGTTTTCTATTTCCATCCATTTGCATGCAAAATTCAAGATGTCATTGTTTTTTACCTCTAAGTAAAAGTCTAATATGTATATGTTCCACACCTTTTTTAACCATTCTTCTATTGAGGGGCACCTAGTTGTTTCCAGGTTCTGGCTATTACAAATAGTGCTGCTATGAACATAGTTGAACAAATGCTTTTGTAGTATGTTAGGGAATCTCTTGGGTATATTCCCAAGAGTGGGATTGCTGGGTCCTGAGGGAGGTTGACTCCCAGTTTCCTGAGAAACCGCCACACTGATTTCCACAGTGGCTGTACAAGTTTGCATTCCCACCAACAATGGATGAGTGTTCCCCTCATTCCACATCCTCTCAAGCATAGGCTATCATTGGTGTTTTTGAGTTTGGCTATTCTGACAGTTGTAAGATGATAACTCAAAGTTGTTTTGATTTGCATTTTCCTGATCGCTAAGGATATTGAGCATGACCTTAAGTGCCTTTTGACCTTTCGAAGTTCATCTGTTGTGAATTTTCTGTTCAGATCAGTACCCCATTTTTTAATTGGGTTAATTAGAGTTTTAGTGTCTAGTTTCTTGAGTTCTTTGTATATTTTGGAGATCAGACCTTTGTCTGATGAGGGGTTTGTGAAGATCTTCTCCCAGTCGGAAGGTAGCCTTTTGATCTTACTGACAGTGTCCTTTGCTTTACAGAAGCTTCTCAGTTTCAGTAGATCCCATTTATTCATTGTTTCTCTTATTGTCTGCACTCCTGGGGTTCTGCTTAGGAAGTGGCCTCCTGTGCCTATATCTTGTAGACTACTTCCCACTTTCTCTTCTATCAGGTTCAAAGTGGACAGATTGATGTTGATGTCTTTAATCCATTTGGACTTGAGTTTTGTGCATGGTGATAGATATGGATCTATTTTCATTCTTCTACAGGTTGACATCCAGTTATGCCAGCACCATTTGTTAAAGACGCTTTCCTTCTTCCATTGCATACCTTTAGCTCCCTTGTCAAAAATCAGGTGTTCATAAGTTTGTGGGTTAATACCCGGGTCTTCTATTCGATTCCATAGGTCAACTTCTCTGTAGTTATGCCAATACCAAGCTGTTTTCAAGACTGTTGCTCTGTAATAGAGTTTGAAGTCAGGGATGGTAATACCTCCAGAAGTTCCTTTATTGTATAAGATTATTTTGGCTATCCTGGGTTTTTTCTTTTTCCATATAAACTTGATTATTGTTCTCTCAAGGTCTGTGAAGAAGTTTGATGGGATTTTGATGGGAATTGCATTGAATCTATAGATTGCTTTTGGTAGAATTGCCATTTTTACTATGTTGATTCTCCCAATCCAAGAGCAGGGAAGGTCTTTCCATTTTCTGGTATCCACCTCAATTTGTTTCTTCAAGGACTTAAAGTTCTTGTCAAATAGGTCTTTCACTTCCTTGGTTAGAGTAACCCCAAGATATTTTATGCTATTTGTGGCTATCATGAAAGGTGATATTTCTTTGATTTCCCTCTCTGCTTCTTTGTCCTTTGTGTATAGGAGGGCAACCGATGTTTTGGAGTTGATCTTGTATCCTGCTACATTACTAAAGGTGTTTATCAGCTGTAGGAGTACTTTGGTAGAGTTTTTGGGGTCGCTTATGTACACTATCATATTGTCAGCAAATAACGAAAGTTTAACTTCATCCTTTCCAATTCGAATCCCCTTGATCCCCTTATGTTGTCTTATTGCTATTGTTAGAACTTCAAGCACTATATTGAAGAGGTATGGAGAGAGTGGACAGCCTTGTCCTGTTCCTGATTTTAGTGGAATGGCTTTGAGTTTCTCTCCATTCAATTTGATGTTAGCTGTCGACTTGCTATATATTGCTTTTATTATATTCAGGTATGATCCTCGTAAACTCAATCTCTCCAACACCCTTATCATAAAGGCTGTTGAATTTTGTCAAATGCTTCTTCAGCATCCAATGAAATGATCATATGGTTTTTTTCTTTCAGTTTATTTATATGATGGATTACATTGATAGATTTGCATATGTTGAACCAACCCTGCATCTCTGGGATGAAGCCCAATTGATCATAATGGATTATTTTTCTAATGTATTCTTGAATTCGATTTGCCAGTGTTTTATTGCATATTTTTGTGTCAATGTTCATGAGGGAGATTGGCCTGTAATTCTCTTTCTTGGTTTTGTCTTTGTGTGGTTTTTGTATCAGAGTAACTGTAGCTTCATAAAAAGAGTTTGGCAATGACTCTTCTGTTTCTGTATTGTGGAATACATTAAGGAGTATAGGTATTAGCTCTTCCTGCAAGTTCTGGTAGAATTCTGAATTGAAACCATCTGGTCCTGGACATTTTTTGGTAGGGAGATTTTTGATAACAGCTTCTAATTCTTCGCGACTGACAGGTCTATTTAGATTTTTCACCTGGTCTTGGTTCAACTTTGGTATATGGTACTTATCTAAAAAAATGTCCATTACTTTTACATTTTCCAACTTTGTGGCATATAAATTTTCGTTGTAAGATCTAATGATTCTCTGAATTTCCTCTGTGTCTGTGGTTATGTCCCCCTTTTCATTTCTGATCTTATTAATTTGCATGTTCTCTCTCTGCCATTTGATTAATTTGGATAGGGGTTTGTCAATCTTGTTAATTTTCTCCAAGAACCATCTTTTTGATTCATTGATTCTTTGGATTGTTTTCTGTGTTTCTATTTTGTTGATTTCAGCCCTCAGTTTGATTATTTCCAATCTTCTAGACCTCCTGGGTGTATCAGCTTCTTTTTTTTCTAAAGCTTTCAAGTGTGCTGTTAAGTCTCCAATGTGTGCTTTCTCCGTTTTCTTTAATTGGGCACTTAGTGCTATGAACTTTCCTCTTAGCACTGGTTTCATAGTGTCCCATAGGTTTGAGTATGTTGTGTCTTTATTTTCATTACATTCAAGGAAGACTTTAATTTCTTTCTTTATTTCTTCCTTGACCCAGGGGTGATTCAGTAGTTGATTGTTCAACTTCCATGAATTTGTTGGCTTCCTGGAGGTAACGTTGTTGAATTCTAACTTTAATCCATGGTGGTCTGACAAGACACAGGTGGTTACTAATATTTTTTTTGTATCTGTGGGAGTTTGCTTTGTTACCCAGTACATGGTCAATTTTTGAGAAGGTTCCATGAGCTGCAGAAAAGAAGATATATTCTTTCCTATTTGGGTGAAATGTTGTATAGATATTTGTTAAGTCCATTTGATTCCATACCTCCAATAATTCTCTTATTTCTCTACTAGGTTTCTGTCTGATTGACCTGTCCATTGGTGAGAGAGGAGTGTTGAAGTCTCCTACTATTAGTGTCTGTGGATTGATGACTGCCTTGAGTTCTAGAAGTGTTTCTTTTACATAAGTAGAAGGCTTTATATTAGGGGCATAGATATTCAGTATTGAGACTTCCTCCTGATGAATTGTTCCTGTTATGAGTATAAAACGTCTGTCTCCATCTCTTCTGATTGATTTTAGTTTGAAGTCAATTTTGTCGGAAATTAGAATGGCTACACCTGCTTTTTTCTTAGGTCTGTTTGCTTGAAAGACCTTTTCCCAACCCTTTACTCTGAGCTGATGCCTGTCTTTGTGGTTGAGGTGTGTTTCTTGTAAACAGCAGAATGTTGGATCCTGTTTTCGTATCCAATCTCTTAGTCTGTGCCTTTTTATAGGTGAATTGAATCCATTAATATTAAGTGATATTAATGACCAGTGGTTGTTGACTCCGGTTATTATTATTTTTTTGTTTGTTTTTTTAATAGAGTTTGTATATGTCCCTTCTTTGAGTTAAGCTCGTGAAGGGTCACTAGATGTCTGAAGTATTGTAGGCAGTGTTGTCAATGTTGGATTCCTTGGGTTGTGATTTTCCTTCTAATACTTTCTGTAAGGCTGGGTTTGTGGCTACGAATTGTTTTAATTTGTTCTTATCCTGGAATATTTTGTTTTCTCCATTGATATTGAATGATTGCTTGGCTGGGTATAGTAGTCTGGGTTTGCATCCATGGTCTCTTAGTTTCTGCAGTACCTCTATCCTGGACCTTCTGTCTTTCATGGTTTCCATAGAGAAGTCTGGTGTAAGTCTGATAGATTTACCTTTATAAGTTACTTGACCTTTTTCCTTTGCAGCTCTTAATATTCTTTCTTTAATCTCTATGTTTTGTGTTTTGATTATTATATGGCGAGGGGATTTTTTTTTTGATCAAGTCTATTCGGTGTTCTGTATGCTTCTTGAACCTTTATAGGAATATCATTCTTTAGGTTGGGAAAGTTTTCTTCTATAATTTTGTTGAATATATTTTCTGGGCCTTTGATCTGCAGTTCTTCTCCTTCTTCAATCCCTATTATTCTTAGATTTGGTTTTTTTTATTGTGTCCCAGATTTCTTGAATGTTTTGTGATGAGAATTTGTTGGATTTGCTGTTTTCTTTGATCTGAGCATTTATTTTCTCTATGGTATCTTCAAACTCTGAGATTCTTTCTTCCATCTCTTGTATCCTGTTGGTTATGCTTGATTCTGTAGTCTCTGTTCGTTTACGTAGATTTTCCATATCCAGCCGACCCTCATTTTGTGTTTTGTTCATTGCCTCCATTTCAGTTTTCAATTCTTGAAGTGTTTCCATTACCTGTTTGATTGTTTTTTCTTGGTTTCCCAGTGTATCATTCATGGATTTACTCATTTCTTGGAACTTTTCGTTATACTTCTCCTCCATTTCTTTACTCATTTCTTCAATCCTTTTGTTATACTTCTCATTCAGTTCTTTAAGGGAATTATTCATATCCTGTTTAAGGGACTCTATTGCTTTTATCATGGCATTTTTTTCCAATTCTTCTGAATTAAGAGGTTCAGCTTCTTTTTTTCTAGAGCTTTCAAGTGTGCTGTTAAGTCTCCAATGTATGCTTTCTCCGTTTTCTTTAATTGGACACTTAGTGCTATGAACTTTCCTCTTAGCACTGCTTTCATAGTGCCCCATAGGTTTGAGTATGTTGTGTCTTTATTTTCATTAAATTCAAGGAAGACTTTAATTTCTTTCTTTATTTCTTCCTTGACCCAGGGGTGATTCAGTAGTTGTCTGTTCAACTTCCATGAATTTGTTTTTAGGGTCGTTGGGATCTGGTG
Organism: Myodes glareolus; assembly: GCF_982192425.1. Lineage (NCBI taxonomy): Eukaryota > Metazoa > Chordata > Mammalia > Rodentia > Cricetidae > Myodes > Myodes glareolus. Next base: position 39,274,119 of record NC_142045.1, on the reverse strand, counting down.
ATTTCATGTTGTTTTTTAGATTGTTGGAGGAATTCTTGCCTTGGCGTCTGTCCATCTCTTCCTTCAACTGCTCTATATTGGATCTTCTGGTAACAAGTCAGGTTCCCTTGTTGGGCAGGGACTTCACTGAAAAAAGGTCTACCTTTCCTCAGGCAGTCTATTGAAACACAGGCACTCCCTCCTGCCGGGTTGCACTCACAGCCCCGGACCAGCGTGCAAGGGAGCTGCTCTGGGGAGATCTTGTGGCACCAGGGGGAAGGGGGGAAGAGAGGAAGGTGTACCTGGATGAAGGCTGGGATGGGATTCGTGAGAGCTCCGCAGTGTGGAGCCACCACTGCAGGGCGACCAGAAAGTCGAGGGGGGCGGGAAAAGTCTGAATTCCTCCTAGCCGAAGCCCTCGGGCCAGGAGCAAACTCACCCCTCCTCCAATGGATGTCTGCTAGAAGATCACTGTCTCTTGCTGGGCAGGAATGTGGCCGAGCTGATTCAGGGCCTGCCTGTCAGGCAGGCTCTCAAAGCACAGGAACTGCCCCTGCTGGACTGAGCCCACAGCCCAGGCTCAGCGTGCAAGGGAGCAGCTCTGGGGAGATCTTGTGGCCCCAGGGGGAATGGAGAAAGAGAGGAAGGTGTACCTGGATGAAGGCTGGGATGGGATTCGGGAGAGCTCCACAGGGTGTAGCCACCACTGCAGGGTGACCAGAAAGTCAAGAGGGGTGGGGAAAGTCTGAATTCCTCCTAGCCGAAGCCCTCAGGCCAGGAGCAAACTCACCCCTCCTCCAATGGATGTCTGCTAGAAGATCACTGTGTCTATTAATCTTAATTCTGAGTTTGCGTGGGATTGTTTTGTTTTGTGACTTACTCCATCACTCCCAATTTACTCAGGAGAACTTGTCTTTTTCTATTTCCCATGTGGATTAGTTCTATGTAAGTCTCTCTTAGTGTCCTCGTTGTTATCTAAAATCTTTGTGATTGTGGTTTGTAGGCTGGTTTTCTTTGCTTTATGTTTAAAATTCAGTTATGAGTGGGTACATGTGATAATTGTCTTTCTGCATCTGGGTTACATTACTCAAAATAACGCTTTCTAGCTCCATCCATGTTCCGGAAAATTCAAGATGTTACTCTGTAGTACTCCATTGTGTAAATGTACCACATTTTTCTAATCCATTCTTCGGTCAAAAGGCATTTAGGTTGTTTTCAGGTTCTGGCTATGACAAACAATGCTGCTATGAACATTGTTCAGCACATGTTCTTGTGGCATGATTGAGCATCCTTTGAATATATACCCAAAAGTGGTATTACTGGTCCTGAGGATGTTATTTTCTAAATTTCTGAAAAATCACCACACTGACATCCAAAGGGGTTATTTAGGTCTGTACTCCATTTTTTTGTTGTTGTTGTTGAATTATTTGTTCTTTTGATGACCAATTTCTTGAGTTCTTTGTATATTTTGGCGATCAGACCTCTGTCTGATGTTGGGTTAGTGAAGATCTTTTCCCATTCTGTAGGCTGTCATTTTGTCTTTTTGACCATGTCCTTTGCTTTACAGAAGCTTTTCAGTTTCAGGGAGTCCCATTTATTCATTGCTTCTCTCAGTGTCTGTGCTGCTGGGGTTATATTTAGGAAGTAGTGCCCATGCATTTAAGTGTACTTCCCACTTTCTCTTCTATAAGGTTCAGTGTGACTGGCTTTATGTTAAGATCTTTGATCCATTTGGACTTGAGTTTTGTTCTTGGTGATAGATATGGGTCTACTTCTGGAGACATCACAATCCCTGACTTCAAACTCTACTACAGAGCTACAGTACTGTAAACAGCCTGGTATTGGCATAGGAACAGACAGGAAGACCAATGGAACCGAAGAGAAGACCCGGATAATAATCCACACACCTTAGAAACCTCTTTTTTGACTAAGGAAGCCAAAAATATCAAATGGAAAAAGAAAGAATATTTAACAAGTGGTGTTGGCTTAACTGGATATCAACATGTAGAATAATAAAAATAGACCCATATCTATCACCATGCAAAGTGTCCATCTTAAGTATCCCTAGGTAAGCAACCTTAAAAGCACTGAGATTTCAGGGGCATTTAAGATCTAAACTCCAGTATTAAGTATGAAGATTTTTCACTTATTTCAGTTGTTGTTACTATTGAAAATTTTTGTTAACTTTATCCTCATAAAATTCAGTTCTGTGTTCAAACTAGTTAGGCACATTATTAATAAACATTTATTGATTTCACATTTTAATGCAAATCAATACAAACTGGTTTATAGTAGAGATTTTTTAATCTGGAGTGTCATGACTTAAATGACTTAAATGGATGAATCTTATTTCCAAATAGGCATAATTTTGGTTAGGTTGAATATATAATGTATTAGTGATTGTGGATGGAATATTTATATTATGTTTATACATTATGACCCATATTAGTGCTTTCATTCGAATTTTGTTTGTTTGTTTGTTTTTGAGGCAGGATTTCTCTGTAGCTTTGGAGCCTGTCCTGGAGCTAGCTCTTATATGCAAATGTTGTTCTTGAACTCACAGAGATTTGCTTGCCTTTGCCTCCTAAGTGCTGGGAATAAAGGTGTGCACCACAGCTACCCAGCTTCATTTGGAAATTAATCATCACTTAAGGAGATATGATGTGTATCAAGTTGAAAAGGGGTGGGTTTTGTGATGGGTTTCTTGGCTGTCAAATTGAATAACATCTGGATTTTTTTAAAAAAAACTCAAAATGGAGGAAACACCTGTGAGGGTTTTGTGATATTTTGCTTTGTTTTATTTTTGCTTAATTTAAAATAGAAAAATATACTTCTAGTCTGGAACTTTGAATTAGGAAGACTCACCTGTAATGCAGATTTTTCAAACTGGAAAAAATACATTGGTTTAATCTTGATATTGAGTCAGAAAGACATACCACTAATCTGGGCCACACATTCTGTGGGATGTTTATATAAGGACATGGAAGAAAGGTTTTCTTTTTGTCTGCTTTCTCTCCCCTTGTTAGCAAGTCAATTCCTTCTCTGTCACTAGTGTCTAACTATTTGGGATGCCATCATATACTGAAGATGAACTGACACATCAAGCCTTGTGGAGTGAGTGACTACAGAATTCTTAGACTTCCTCTTTATAGAGATCATTGCTAAGTTAGCTGAGCTCTAACCTATAAATTATTGTTATTGTCTTTATGCAGCATATATATGTACATATATATATATATATATATATATATATATGGAGAGAGAGACAAACAGACAGGGGGGGCTAAGCTATTTAAAAACAAACAAATGGAAGATAAGTGGATATATAAATTTTCACAAAATGGCTTTTTGGAGCCCATTCCCTGTGGAGAGATACCTTGTTAAGTCCAAATAAAGGGGAAAAATGCCTTGGTCCTGCCTCAAGTAATGTGACAGACTTGCTTGACTCCCGATTGGAGGCCTCACCCTGTCTGAGGAGTGTATGGAGATGGGTTGGGAAGAAGATGGGGGAATTCAGGAGGGAGAGGGAACTGGGATTGGTGCGTAAAATAATATTGTTTCCAGGTTCTGACTATTATGACTAATGCTGCTAAGAACATACTTTAGCAAATCCCCCGTGGTATGAGTGTGCATCCTTTGGGTATTTGCCCAAGAGTGATATTGCTAGATATTGAAGTAGATTAATTCTTAATTTTCTGAGAAAACTCCATATTGTTTTCCAAATGACGTACGTTTGCACTTTCAACAGCAATGAAGGAGAGTCACTACTATGATGGGTAAACCCCAGAAACAACTGATCCAGGCTAGTGGGAGCTCACAAACTCTAGATTGACACTTGGGGAACCTGCAAAGAATCAAACTAAGCCCTCTGAAAGTGAGTGACAGTTGTTTGACTTGGGCAGTTTTGTGACCATTGGCAGTGGGATCAGGATTTATCCCTAGGGCATGAACTGTCTTTTTGGTGTCCTTTCCCTATGGAGATATACCTTGTTCACTCTCAATATCGGGGTGGGGATGGGGGTAGTCTCAATGTGATCTGACAGACTTTGCAGAATTTATTAACTTTCTGGGGAGGCTATACCTTCCCTGAGAAGTGGTTGCCAGTGGAGTGGAAAGTAGGAGGCGTTATCAGCAGAAGAGAAACGGGGAAGGGGGAATTGGGACTGTTATGCAAAATAAAATAAAAAATGTTTTATGAAAAAGAATCACAGACCGAATACCTGAGGAAAAAGTATATGCTCCACATTTCTCAGTTTTCTTTTTTGCAAATGTTTCAACAATCAGCATATTTTCTGTCATCTCTATTATCTCATTTTTATTTCAGAATGACACAAATTTTTTATGTGCCTTACTCTCCCCATTTGTAGAAAAAGTTCACAAAGTATTTTTCAATGAATATTCAATCTTTGTATTAAAATGTGCATAACTTTGAAAAAGATGAATATTATTTATGTTAATGTCTGTGTGTGCAGGCATATTTTTTAAGGTACTCATTGAAGTTAGTTCTCTTGAGTTGTATTTACCAGAAGTTGTGAGCAACTTGGCAATGTCCTCTACAAAACCAGTATAAGTTCTTAACCACTGAACTATCTCTCTCTCCAGCCCCTAGTTACATCTTTTGATCCTTCCCCACTCACATTTTTCACATATTGAATCAAAATTCTTTCCCTCCTCATCCTTCCCCTCCCCTCCACTCCCCTCCCCTCCCTCCCCTTTCTCTCCCCTCCCTTCCCCTCCTACAGTGTAGTGGGCTTTAGAGCAAGCCTGAGATTATAGGAAAACTCAATTGAGGGAAAACCTTGCTTTTGGCAGAGAGCAATGCTATTATAAAGCTCAGTTATTGCATCCCTTTTTGTTTTCACTAGATCATGTTTAGACAATTTGATGTGACAGTTTTGTACATTGTTTTTCCACTCAAAACTTAAGATATGCCAAGAAATTATAAAATGACAAGAATAGCTGAAAACACACAGAGCCAAACTCTCCTGGTTTCAACTAAACAGCATTTGCAAGCAGACTGTAAACAATTGCCACATATTTTTGTACATCCACACCATGCTCCCAATTCATAATATTCTTTAAGCTGTGCATGAATTTAATTTACACAAAACCATTTCCTCTAAGGTGTCCTTGTGGTAATGTGTTCCAAATGGCATTTAATCACAGATGCCAAGGATGAATCCATCCTGGGCTGTGTGTGCAGACAGTTAATCACCAACTAATGAGCTATCAGAGTTCTAGCTACTTAAATAGCTCTGTAAATAAGAACTTAACTAAAAGCAAAATAATGGGAATTTTCTTTCATTCAAGAGAATATGTAAAAGGTATGGAGATTAATGAAATTAAGGGAATATTTATTATGTTCATTCAGAAATTATAAAACATTTGATTCAGTTAGAAAAGAAAATTCATTGTTTTTACACATACAATTTAAAAAAATGCCCATACATGAAAGGTCTTCAGTATTCAAAGATATTCGTCTTCAGAAAGTACAAAACTACAGAGAAAAACACATCAGCAAAGGAGCACATATACATTTTAGAAAAGAGAGACAGCAAACACAGTTTAAATTTACACAGTAATAGGTTGCATATAAGACAGTATGCATATTACAGGTATGAGATACATATATATGTATTTGCATTACATATATACATATTCATATATATTCACATATTATAAGGTTTTATACTTTATATTATATATATATATATATTATTCTCACAATATTATTTTACTTATTGGCATTATAGCTATTTAACTCTGTTTAGGTTCATTCTGTAGTGCTCAGAGACAAAATAGTAGAATCCTACAATGAATTCTCATAGTTTATACCAATCATCAGTTAACACTTGGCCTTTTGTATATATGTAAGTATGTGTATGTTATTACATTTTAAATAAACACATGCACATGTGCATACATGCAAGTGTTTTGTATTATACTGGGTTTGCCTTATTAAAATACATTTTTAATTTAAAATAGTATAGGAAAAATATTGTTTATCAGGCTGATGATGTAGTTTTGTTGATAGCATGCTTTCTTAACACACATGGTGTCTTAGGCTTAATGTCGGGGAGAGACAAGACCAAGTTACTGGCACATGCCTTCTAATCCCAGGACATAGTAGGTGGAGTTAGGAGGATTATGAATTTCATGTCATCCTGGAATACATATATATATTTCAAAGCTAGGCTTGTGAACATGAACCTTTATTTAAAAAATATACCTTCAAAGACAAATATCCTTAGATTTATCACTGATGGGATTACACATATTCAAAACCATATAGACTGAAGCCTGTTTATAATAAAAGCCTGAATATCTTATGTATTATATTGAGCATCTATGCTGAAAGGGTTCAAGCCCCAAGGACACTGTTCTGCTATTACAGAATATCTGTAATAGCAGATTTTCTGCATCCTAGATTCACACATCATTGTGAGATAGGGTAAATACTTAGAATTAGGAAAAGATCAATCTTAATATTTGAAATTCAGATATTAGTACAGTTAATTATTGTCATCACCAAATGAAAAAAATATTTATCCATTATAATTAGAAAATCTTTGTAAATCTATATTCATGGATGTGCATGTGTGTGTGTATGTATATGTGTGAGTTGTGAGTGTATACATCCCTACCAGTATTCCCTGAGTATTCAGATAAGTTGAAATTTCTGACATGGAATATTAAATAAGTATGTCAGACTATTTCATATTTCATTTTGTTAAGCAAAGGAAAAACTGTAACATGGTATTTGTTTGATTCATTAATGCATGAAATTTACATTTTATTTTATACTAGTTATCATTAAATTTACATGTAATTTAAGAATTGCTAATTTAGATATCTGAATTATAGAAAACTACAGCTTATGAATTATACAAAGCTATAATTATGAAAGAAATGTTCAGAAAAAAATTTATAAATTGAATGTCAGATTTATCACAAAATAAAATAAAATGGAAAGGATTTCTTCATTTTTGTAACTTCCACTTTAAAATTAATCAATCAAAGTTAATCAACACAATTAATCATTTTAAAGTTCAAATATCATGTAAAATGTCCAGGATATCAAGCTTTTGTTAATGAGATTCTTTCCTTTTTTCTGATAAGTGAAAAAAAAATTATCGAAGTAATTTTGATATAAAGTAGAAATTTAGACAAATGAAAGCTCCTTGTGCTTTTGATATAACTTTCAGGTTTAAATTTTGTTTAATAAAGAGTACAGTAGTTATTATATTTTTGAAAACATGCATTTTTGATTTTGTGTGTATAAGAATTGTGCCTGCATTTACATATTGCCATCACTTTTGTGTCTGGTGGTCCCGGAGTCAGAACAGTGCTTTGCAGTCCCAGACCTGGAGTTTCAAATGTGAATGCCAACCACGTGAGTGCTGGGACTGAATCCAGGCCCTCTGAAAAAAGGGATCCTACCTGCCGAACCCTTTTCCCAGTAGCAGAACACACTGGTTTTGTTTATAAAATTTCTGTTTATGCAAATATCCATTAAGTAAATAATATAATTACTTAATATCCATTAAGTAAATTTATGAAAATTCGTTAATATTATTTTAACAGTTTTCGTAAACTTTTTTTTAAAAATTTTAAATCTTTATTTGCAGTGCATGTAGGAAAATGACATGGGAGGGTATAATTGTTGAGTAATGGGGGACTCAAAATATGTATACAGAAAACTCACATGTTCTGAGTATCTGCTATCATGCTCACTTTAATCATGCTTGCATCCAGGCTTTATTGTCATAAATATCTTTTTAATCAAAAATACTTAAAAAATTAGAAACAAAGTACTATATGATGAATCCATTTTGTATTGTTTCTACTTTCTTTAGTTAATTGGTTCCAAAAGGACAGGATAGAGTCGCTGAACAATTGTGTTCCCATTAGCACCTTGGAAGGTGCTAATGAAACGTTCTCCTTCCTTAGGATGGATACAGTGTTGATAGGATCACTTCCTTAGTATTTAAAGTATAGCTAGGCATCTTCAATTCTTCTATAAGCACGTATAGAGACAACTTTTTATTCTTATTAACTGCGGATAAAATGAACCATTTTATCCATGTCAGAAAGAGACAAGATGAGCTGTAGGTTTAACTGTGCTGTCTTGAAATCATCCTTCCTGTAGGAAACAATGATAAAATTCCCAGCATTAGTTGATATCAACTATTTCAAACTAATATAGCCTGCACGTTTGAAGATTTAAAATTGTCAATATTAAAATTATATTGAAATTTAAAATTATATTTACATAGTATCTTAAAATAACCATAGAGTTTTCTTAAGAAATAAAATAAATATGAAAACTTACCCACTTACTAACCTTTCATTAATGTTCATTTTAACATTATACATTTGTACATGTATACATTTGTACATAGGTCACATAAAATAGTTATATGTCTTTATTTATAGTTTAAAAATTAAATTAGGTGAGAAACTCAGCGACACCATTGACTATGTATGACAGTACACAGGTGAGATGTGTATGTGTGTGTGTATATGCACTATATATATATATATATATACATACATATATATATATTCCCAGTATACACATTTAGCTTCATGTTTTCCCAAGTTTACTTCTCAGTTGTCTAATTGTTTAAGTTTGGAGCTACTAGTGATGTTACTGTTAAATATTTTAATGATATTTTCTGGATGATGGGATGAAACTGATATTTGAAACTTTAATAAAGAGTGTGCATATATAGTTATAAAGTAACATATAAAATGAACTGAGATTATAAGTCATCAGAATAAAAGAAAAATGATATTTATGATTTAAAATGTTTCAGTAGATCCCCAACTATAGGGAAGGTAATACAATTTAGACATATTTGATAATTCCTGATTTTTTGTTTATATTTTATACAGAAGTTTCTTGAACTTGAATGCATATTATATGTCTGAGCGACACATTAATATCAATTTATACTCAGATTGTAACATATAGACTCTGGATGTGAGGTTCTTTGTTTTAGGTCACAATATAGGTAACTATAATTTAAAATTCTCCTTGATATTGCCGTTAAAAAGCAAAAATTGAAAACTAGAGATCAATACCTCCTGAATATGAAGAACTCTAAAGCTTAGTCTAAATCAAGTTTACAGAAATATTATATCTAGGTGCTGTCAAAGTATAGAGCAATTTCTTCTTAAAGCTCCATTCTCTTATAAAGAATTTATTAATTGAAAGACAGTATATAATCCTTACATTTTTCATATCAGATCATTGTTCTTTTCTGGTTCAAACTTTTAAGTATAGTTGTAGCCAAATGCCTAAATTACTCTCTTGGAAACATTTCAAGATTTAAATCTTCAGTTTTATATTAAACCCAAATCTTGATTTTATTACAACGATGCAGAAATCAGTGGAATATTTTCTTTCCTGCTTACTTATATACACAGGAGAGTTGCTTTGTATCATCTGAATAGGGCATGAAACACATTTTAAGTGTCTCTTGTATCATCAGCTCAATTATTGAAGCCTTTATATACAGACTTATTAGGCCGAATGACACGTATGCTCACACACATGGAAATACACAGGCACTGCATAGTCACTATGACATGTATATTTGGTTTTGTTTATTTGTTTTGTTTTGTTTTGTTCTGAGACAAGGTTTCTCTGTGTAGCTTTGAACCCTGTACTGAAACTTGCTTTATAGATCAGGCTGCACTTCAGTTCAGAGTCCGCCTGCCTCTGCCTCCCTAGTGCTGGGATTAAAGACATGCACCTCAACTGCCAGACAAAAATGTACATTTGTTTACAGTTTGTTTATATAATCAATATAGCAACCTAGTAATATTGTTTTATAATGAATACTTGTCTCTATAGGATTCTTATGTAGTTCTACAAAGAATTACTTCATTAAATGCTAAAAGGAGAAAAAAATCATCAAGTACTGCTTTTTTACAGCACTATACCATATCCACACTGATTCTGAAAAACAAGAATTTTTAAATATCTAAATTCAGAGAAGCAAAATGTGTATTTTCTATGGAAAAATTCATCTTTAAGTTCAAAAGACACTATTTTCCTCTAAAGCACATAGTACAAGATAATCTTAAACATCTTAAGGAATATTAATAATGTGTCGTTATTTGTTGGCATATGTTTGGCAAAGAACAATAGCAGGGGCTTTGAAGTGGCAGCACCTGTTTTTGAGAGAAAACTTCACAGGTGTTGAAGTTATACGGGCCTCAGATGTTCTTAAAGATCTAAGACAACAGAATTTCACTCCAAAACATTAATGTTTGAAGAACAACTAAACAGATGTTCATTCTTTCATTAAATATTTCAGACAGCTGCATAATGGCCCTGTGTTGTTTTTCTACTTTTTAAAAATAACATTTAAAATCTAAACTCGGTTTAAGGTCACTTCTGATGACAGTCTGAACTGGTCTGACAGCTGTTTAAATGTTTTTGACATCTGCCTAAGACGATGGAATTCCTGTCGTCCTTTGTCTTGAACTGATATTATATGGATTTAAAAATAATTTTGCTTCTTTTAACAAAATTTAGAAAAAGAAAGCACATACACAGTATAATGTGTTCACTGGTGGTATAGTTAGATATAGGTGCCTACATATCTGGCTTTTGCCTCTACTTTGTAGTCCCTGAAGATGTATAAAGGTATTTCTCCCAGAACTGTCATAATTTGAATGTCTCATACATAATTAAAATTAAAAGGGTTTACTTCATTCCTATTTTATGAACCATAAAACATTATTGCTTTGGAAAAAAAGTATTCCCAAATGTTCAGGGCCTCTTCCCCCAGGGGTAGAGCAGATGGCAGGCACAGGTATATTAAAAGCAATCTGCATAAGAACCTTAAATACACTGGCAATTATTAGAGATTACACTGGGTGTTTGCCTGAAAGAACTATGGGATGCCAAGAGCAGGCCCAGCTGCAGTTGGCTTCATCCTGTGGCTTGTGGATTTTATCAAAGAAAAGTTATTGGCTTGCTGGGGTGTTTCTTTTCTGCATAGTCACATTGGAAACTACCTATGAGACACATTTGTTACCATCTGACAAACAGTAAATGTAAAAAAGAATTTCCAATTTTCTGACCTTGATTTGAGTCTCTTTGACCAGGTATGACTTTCATACTTCTCTGTTTAATTGATTTTACATGTTTTTCTAATTAATATTTCCATTTGGTGCATGTATATCTAGATATGTGTATATTTGAAAGAGTTTCTTCTCTCATATAATACATTTTGATCAGTTTCTCGTCACTGAACTTCTCCCAGTGCCCCCAACTCCCCATCCCCTAGAACCACTCCTCCACTTTTTCTTCAGAAAAAAGCAGACCTACACAAAACAATAGTCAAACAAGACAAAAAATGAGGTACAGTAGCACAAGGTAAAAGCCCTGGTATCAAGACTGGACAAGGCACCCCAGTAAGACAAAGAAAAGCAGTGCTCATGTGCTCACAGAGATGCAAGTGGCAAGCACAGGCTTTGTATAGAGTTACAAGGGTTTTTTTGTTTGTTTGCTTGCTTTTGTTTTTTTTTAAATAAAATATAAGCATTTTAACATAAGGGGAAAATTTTAATTTTGTGATATATGCAACCTGTTCTAAAAACTAGGGGACATATTTGGACTGACTCCCTTTCAGTGGTGACAAATGGAAAGCAATCCTCATTGACCTCAGTAATTAAGAAATAAACAAAGAAATATAAATTGCTATCCTCTTACATATCTGCAAGGTAGCTGAAGAGAAAACTAGTAATAATGGAGAAGGGAGGCACTCCCCCTATGATGATGGGACAGGGACAGCATCAGATCTGTGAAAAATGTAGGAAGACATGTTTACTCTGCACTACTGCATGGAAGCTCGTTATGAAATTAAAAACGTGAAAATTAAATTTCTTTCAGTAGTTCATTCAAATTGAGCTGAAACTCATGTTTCGAGGACAAGTCAGGAATACTCATGAATTCTCATGGTAAGTAAAACCTGGATATCAATGCTTAAATTATCATCATAATTGCCACAGGATGAGAAAAATTGAAATGCCTTTTGATTGGTGAATTAATAATAACAATAATAATTTATGATAATAATGATAATAACAATGACAACAATCATCATCATCATCAACATCATCATCATAATAATAAACTGTTATACATCCAGCAGTGAGTAACAAAGCCACAGAATGAAAGGGTATCAAGCACATAGGCCAAGGGCAAGCCCAGACTTGCAATAGCATTGGATTACTTTCCTAATTTGAGATACTGGAAAAGACCTAAATGTAGAGCAACACATGAAAACTTTAGATTATTAAGTTGTTTCATCAATTATGTGCTGCATGATTTTCAGACAACACAGAAGTAAAACAGAACTATCCGTATACCCAACAATTAAATTTATAATTTTAAATGGAAGCAATAATATCATATCAGTCAACAAGTACTCTGTAATACATTCATTAAATCTTATAGACTAACATTATATTAATGACTATATTTATTTATCTGTGCTTATCATCTTCTTTAAAATATCATCCTCTATAAAATAACATTTTACTATCACTAGTAACATAAATAGTGTCCTATAAGAGTATGACGTCAGCCCAGATTGATGGCCAGTCTTTATTTCATATTTTTAATTTCTTCCAGCTATAGACTAAGCATTTATTCCTTGCACTATTTTATCTAAAAGTCTCTGTCTAGTTAAGTTACTTTTTGAAGACAGAGATCCTTTTCTCACCCATATTATAGAAAATATTTGGAGCCTCATTGTAATTGAAGAGACAGAGGATAATAGAAGTCTTCTTCATCTAATAGTGGCCAAATCAATATCAGTTGAGGTCAACATGGGCAATAATAAGAGCTGATTCAGAAAGACAGCAACTTACTACCACAGATGGAATTCTGAGTGTGGTGTCATGATTCTGAAGAAAGGTAAGCCATGTATAGCACCTACATTCACACCTTTAAATGAGAAGAATGACCCTGCACCCTGGGTTTTCAAGCATTATATGGAGAGAATTTGGAGTTTTAACTCTTGATTTGAAAGAGAATAAGGGACCAAAACTGGAGTAAATACTTTAAATACATAGTTCCCACTTCCATAAAATGATTAATAGTATTTTCTAATGTTAATATCACATAGATATATTCTACAGCTATCAAAAAAGTTATTCTAAGTTTGCATACAAGTAAATACTGATTACATAATGGCTTCTTCACATTTCATAATCTACAGTCCAAAAGCCATAAATCACTTAAATGAAAGATTTGATTGAAAAACCAACACAGTTCTTTCCTTAACTTGATGATCTTTGTTATTACATTCAGAGCACTAATATTATCTTATCTGTGCGATTTTACTAACACCTTTGTTTCACCAAACTATGGGTAAATATTCTTTCTTTATTTATTAAAAATTTCCACCTTCTCTCCTCTTCTCATTTCTCTCCCATTCCCCCTACTCTCCCTCCCTCTCCAGTTCTAAGAAAAGGCAGGATGCCCTGTCCTGTTGGAAGTCCAAGGCCCTCCCTCCTCATTCCAGGCCTAGAAAGGTGTGCATCCAAATAAACCTTGATCCCAAAAAGCCAGTACATGCAGTAAAATCAAAACCCAGTGACATTTTCATTGGCTTCTCTGTCAGTCCGCATTGTCAGCCACATAAAGAGTGTCCGGTTTGATCACATGTTGTACAGTCCCAGTCCAGCTGGCCTTGGTGAGCTCCTATTAGATCAGTCCCACAGTCTCGGTGGGTGGATGTAACCCTCCCAGTCCTGATTTCCTTGCTCATGTTCTCCCTCTTTCTGCTCTTCATCTGAACCTTGGGAGCTCAGTCCAGTGCTCCAATGTGGGTCTTTGTCTCTATCTCCATTCCTTGCTGAATGAAGGTTCTATGGTAATATGCAAGATATTCATCACTGTGGCTATGGGACAAGGTCAGTTCAGGCACCCTCTCCTATGCTGTCCAAGGACCTATCTGGGGACATCTCCTTGGGCATCTGAGAACCCCTTTAGAGCCAAGTCTCTTGCCAACCCTAAAATGGCTCCGTTAATTAAGATATCGTCTTCTCTGCTCCCATATCCACCCTTCCTCCACCTCAACTATCCCATTCCCCCAATCTCTCCCCAATCCTCCTCTTCTTCCTTCTCTCTCCCCATCTACCCTTCCCCATATCCCACCCCACACCCCAATGCTCACAACTTTTGCCCTGCAATTTTGTCTACTCCCATTATCCAGGAAGATAAATATATGTTTTTCTTTGGGGTCACCTTCTTATTTAGCTTCTCTAGGATCATGAATTAAAAACTCAATGTCCTTGGTTTATGGGTAGAATCCACTTATGAGTGACTACATACCGTATTCATCTTTTTGGGTCTGGGTTATCTCATTCAGAAAAGCGTTTTTAATTTCCATCCATTTGCATGCAAAATTCATGATGTCATTTTTTTTTTTTTACCACTGAGTAGAACTTTAAAGTGTATATGTGTCACACCTTCTTTATCTATTCTTCTATTGAGGAGCACCTAGGTTGTTTCCAGGTTCTGGCTATTACAAATAGTGCTGCTATGAACATAGTTGAACAAATGATTTTGTAGTATGATTTGGCATCTCTTGGGTATATTCCCAAGAGTGGAATTGCTGGATCCTGATGTAGGTTGACTCCCAGTTTCCTGAGAAACTGACCCATTGGTTGCCAAAGTGGTTACACAAGCTTGCATTTTCATCAACAATGGATGAGTGTTCTTCTTACTCCACATCCTCTCCAGCATAGGTATTTTAAAAGGAGCGATGGTCTGCTTCCCGCCGCCCGGCTCTCAGCTAACTTTACCCCAAAATAATTACTCAGAAACTGCATTCATTAAAACACTATCTAGCCTATTATTTCTGGCATCATACTGACTAACTCTCACATCTTGATTATCCCATTTTCATTAAATCTGTGTAGCACCATGAGGCTGTAGCTTACCAGGAAAGAACCTAACCTAAGTCCATCTCAGGCTAGAGATTCATGGCATCTGCCTGACTCTGCTTTCTTTCTTCCAACATTCTGTTAGGTCTACTCCACCTATCTAAGCTGCTGTCCTATCAAAAGACCAAGGCAGTTTCTTTATTTTACCAATAAAAGTAACACAAAGACAGAAGTGTAGAAGGAGTGGCAGACTGCGTTCTGCCTGGCTCCCGCATGGCTAGCTTTACACCCAGAAATAACAACACACAATCTGTATTCATTTAAACACTGCTTGGCCCATTAGTTTCAGCCTCTTATTGACTAATTCTCACATCTTATTTTAACCCATATTTAGTAATCTGTGTAGCACCACGAGGTGGTGGCCTACGGGGAGAGATCCTAACCTGCCTCTGTCTCGGAGAGGAGAGTCATGTGACTGCCTCACTTCCTTCTTCCTTCCAGCATTCTGTTCTGTCTACTCCACCCACCTATGTTCTGACCTGTCAAGCCAAACAGTTTCTTTACTAATTAAGCAATGAAAGCAACATATAGAAAGAAGACCCTCCTACATCACAGAAGGCCCTCCTATACCACATAGGCTCTCATTGGTGTTTTTTTATTTTAGCCATTCTAATGGTGTAACAAGGTATATCAAAGTTGTTTTGATCTGCATTTCCCTGATTCCGAAGGAGGTTGAGCATGAACTTAAGTGTCTTTTGCAATGTGAACTTCTTCTGTTGAGAATTTTCTGTTCAGTTCAGTACCCCATTTTTAATTGGGTTAATAAGAGTTTTAATGTGTAGTTTCTTGAATTCTTTATATATTTTGGAGATCAGACCTACAAGAAACTCAGTACGGAGGTATTGGACATCATTCATATGATAACTGTGTAGCAACTTAACATATCAATACAGTAGTATTAAATTATGTCTATGAAATGCCATATTTTAAAAATATTTGAAGAAAGTTATCAGTCCTAGGTATTAAATGATCATCACAACCTCTAGATGCCACTCTCGGATTACCTTAAAAAAGCAATTAATCATAACACAATTATGATGTTGAATATCAAATAACTGGAGAAATAGAGATTTCTCATTTAGAAATTACATAAAAAGTATATAATGTGCTCTAAATTTGCATTTATATTGAATTTCTAATAACATATGGGAGAGGTTATGCAATTGTTTCTGACAAAAAGTAATTTTTGCTGTGTCTGGACATTTATGCACCATTATATTTTGTGACTTCAAACACAGCAAGCAACTGATATGTTTTCATAGACATATCCACTACTTCTGTCTGAATAGCAAGCACACTGCCCTAGAGATTATATAATATTAGTCTCCAGAAACCCAACATTAAAAGTTCAGCTGTTATTTTATATTTTCAAGGGACAAAATGATACTTGCCATTAGAATACCATTCTGATCTTCATAAAATCTAAGCATCTGCAATCCATGAGGGGATTTAGTAGCAAACAGCATCTTAAATATTTAAATATGCATATGGACTTTATTTGATATTCTCTTAAATGTAGAGTAGCATAAGGGCTGCTGTGACAGAGTTGGGTGCAGGGCTAGCTGATGAATAACACCAGACTGTGCCTGGAATCCACAGCCAGTGCCTGCTGAGAGAACTGTCTTGGCTAACACACACTCCTTAACTGAACTTCTGAAGTGATCACAACACTGCTCAGCAGGGAGCTCTGTGGATGCTAAAAGACATCTGATAATGGTTTATCTGTCTCAGGAAATAAGTGGTTCTTTTTTTTTTTAATTTCTCTCACACAATACATTAAAGCCATAGCTAAAACAGGCTGTATATAGTTTCGGCATTTCAAATATGGCAGTCTGCTTTAAAATCCCGAAATAATAAACAAGTGAAAAATTAAAGGAAAAGGTACAATTTTAAAAATGTGAAGACAAAGAAACGGTCTCAATGTTTAACAACAGAGAAAGCGCTTGCAGAGGGCATGAGTTCCTAGCACCATTACGGCACCATACAAGCTCGTAGCTTGTAACTGTAGCTATAACTGTCCCTGAGCTAGAATTCTGTTGTCCTTTTCTGGCCTCTGTGAGCAATGTATGCATTTGGTACACAAAAATGCATGCACATAAAATAGCCCTTTTCCATATTATAAAAATAAGTAAATCTTATTAAAATGTTACGTGAAATGGTTTTACCAAAACTATGTGGGGAAGAAATTTTATATCATTGAACATACCTATGAATGAACGTATTGACATCTTGGACTGTAGTGTATGTATACGGTGTGTGTGTCTGTGTGTGTGTGTGTGTCCGTGTGTGCTTGACGAATTCATTAATAGTATAATCTATAAATTTTAATCCTTATCTTTAACTTTTTACACCATTAATATCATGTTTTCACCTTATCAGCAGACAATATGAACACAATGGTCCACCGAGGTTTTTTATATGAAAAAATTCTAATGCCTTGTAGAATTAATACCCATAGGGCTGCTTTGAGTGACAGTCTTCAAAACTCTGATCTTTGCATTTGCTTCTGAGCATCCACTTGGCTCAGCACACAAAGTAATACGATCTTTTCAGAACTCCAGTTACACTGGGTGGTAAGCACAAACCTTAACACAACACTAAGGAAGTCAAAAAGAAATTGCACTGAAAAGACATTAAATCATATTTAATATTTTAGAAAAAATACAGAAATCATCTTCTTTGATTTTCTTTGTTAGTTGGACAGGGAATTGAGGCTAAACAGAAAGAAATTATAATTTAGTGACAATTTTCTTAGTAGTTTCACATACTTTGTAAGCTCAATTTATTTCATTCACACTTTTCCTATATCTTTGGAGTTATTTAAGGGATTTGATAAAGTACATAGTCACAAAGCTGAATGGTATTTCAACCTAAAAGATAAAGTCACTTAATACAAATCACACCAACACAAGAAGTAATCTCTTTATTCGAAATTATTTGATTAGCACAATTATAACAAGAAACATAATAAAAATCTTATTTGACAGTCCTTCCTTTATTCCAGACACTTCCATTCCTGGACTTTGTTTAATGATGTTGAAACTTATCAAAAGGCTGTACTGAAATTAGGAATTTGCGGATTCCTGAAGAAAGAACAAAGGACAGGGTGCAAGTGAGTGCTGTGTGCTGTGAAATGTAGTAGTTGATCTACACAGGACAAACCCGTGTGAGTTTCTTCCTGGAACCTGTGAGGTAAGAAAAGAAGTCATTTACCAATAAATCTGAGGCTGCTTAGACTATGTAGCTTAAAAGATTGGTTGGCTCTCCTAAGTGTATTCTTAGCAGATATGAACAGAAAAAAAAATGTCTCCAAAGCTAACAGTGTTTGCTACTCTTTCCAGGAACATGAATTCAGCAATAAGGTGAGGTTGCACAAACCAACTGCAATTCCATCTTCAGGGAAGTCAGCATCATCTTCTGACATCCACAGACACTTGTACTCATGTGCATATGTACTCACATCAATGCTCACACATACATATTAATAATTTATTAATATTTAAGAAAACTATTGTTAACATAGAATATGCACACTATTTATTTATTGGTGCTTGGCATACTGAAGTATATGAGATAATAGTTTACATTCTTAGGGTGAATCAGTTAGTACTAAGTAGGGAAGATTTATTCTCGGTGTTTTTCGAATCAGTTGATGCTGCACTGCTTCTCATTTTTAAGAGTTGCATAAATTACTAATGAACTTGTTTAGAGGACTAAAAATAAAGTTTATTTGCAGTAATCTCCTTCAATATCACAAAAACTGTTGTCTGCTCTGCTCAGAAAAGTCGTGTTCAAGTGTTTCTCTGAACATACTAACTAATGTTCAGTAACATCCTTTCATTTCAAAGAAGGCATAGCCATTACTTCTCTGTTACTGTGACTAAGACAACATGACCAAAAGCAAATTGGTCTTTTTGTTATTATTTTTTCCATTCAAAAATTTACACTTCCTCCCCTCCTCCCATTTATCTCCTCCTCCCCCACTCACCCTACTCCCTCCCCACTCCTTAAGAGAGGGCAGGGAACTCTGCCCTGTGGGAAGTCCAAGGCCTTCCCTCTATATCCAGGACTAGGAAGCTTTGCATTCATTTAGGTCCCCAAAAGCCAGTACAAGATGCAGAAACAAGTCCCAGTGCCTTTATCAATGGCTTCTCAGTCGGACACATTCAGAGAGTTCAGTTTGATCACATGCTCATTCATTCCCAGACCAGCTGGATTTGATGAGCTCCCATTAGAACAGGCACACTGTCTCAGTGGGTGGACCAAACTTCCTTGCTCATCTTCTCCCTCCTTCTGCTTTTCAACTGGCCCTTGGAAACTCAGTCCGTTGCTCTGATGAGGGTCTCGGTCTCTATCTCCAGCCATCGCCTGACAAGATTCTATGATGATATTCGAGATAAACATCAATGTGATAGTGGGGCAAGACCAGTTCAGGCACCCTCTGCTCTGCTGCACAAGGACCTAGCTGGGGACATCCCCGCGGACACCTGGGATAGAGCCAAGTCTTTTGCCCACCCTAAAATGGCTCCCTTAATGGAGATATATATCTTCTTCCCTGCTCCTATATCTGCCCTTCCTCCATCTTCACCGTCCCACTCCCCCAAGATCTCCCAAGTTCTTCCCTTCTACCTTCTCTCTCCTCCATCCCCTTCCCCCGCCTCCACCCCTGCCCCCACCTTCATGCTCACAACTTTTGCTTGTGAGCAATCTTGTTTCCTTCCAATTTCCAAGAGGACCTATATATATTTTTCTTTGGGTTGACCTTGCTCTTTGGTTTCTCAAGGCTTGTGAACTATAGGCTTAATGTCCTTTGCTTATGGTTAGAATCCACTTATGAGTGAGTGCATACCATATTCCTCTTTTTGGGTCTGGGTTACCTCACTCAGTAAAGCATTTTCTATTTCCATCCATTTGCATGCAAAATTCAAGATGTCATTGTTTTTTTTACCGCTGAGTAGTACTCTCATGTGTATTTATTCTACACTTTCTTTATTCCTTTTTCCATTGAGGGGCATCTAGGTTGTTTCCAGGTTTTGGCTATTACAAATAGCGCTGCTATGAACATAGTTGAAGAAATGCTTTTGTAGTATGATAGGGCATCTCTTGGGTATATTCCCAAGAGTGGAATTGCTGGATCCTCAGCTAGATTGATTCCCAATTTCCCGAGAAACCACCACACTGATTTCCAAATTGGTTGCACAAGATTGCATTCCCACCAGCAATGGATTAGTGTTCCCCGTTACTCCACATCCTCTCCAGCATAGGCTATCGTTGGGGTTTTTGATTTTAGCCATTCTGACAGATGTAAGATGGTACCTCAAAGTTATTTTGATTTGCATTTCCCTGATTGCTAAGGAGGTTGAACAAGACCTTAAGTGTCTTTTGGCCATTTGAACTTCGTCTGATGAGAATTCTCTTTTCAGTTCTTAGAATTTTCATGTCCAGTTTCTTGAGTTCTTTATATATTTTTTTCTTTGTCTGATGTGGGGTTGGTGAAGATCTTCTCCCATTCGGTAGGATGCCTTTTTGTCTTAATGACAGTGCCCTTTGCTTTATAGAAGCTTCTCAGTTTCAGGACATCCCATTTAATCACTGCTGCTCTTATTGTCTGTGCTATTGGGGTTATACATAGAAAGTGGTCTTCTGTGCTCAGGCATTGTAGTCTACTTCCCACTTTCTCTTCTATCAGGTTCAATGTGGTCGGATTTATATTGTGGTCTTTAATCCATTTGGATTTGAATTTTGTGCATGGCGATAGATATGAATCTATTTTCATTCTTCTACAGGTTGACATCCAGTTATGCCAGCACCATTGACAAAATAGGCAGAACAATTTCCAATTCAGAGGCTATATTATGATTACCCCAAATCTGTTACTATGGAAATTATTTAGAAATTTAGCATCTTTTGACTAGTTTTGATTTATGTGTCCATAAATTAAAAGATTGAAGCAGATGTTAGATATCTTACTTTTGTTAACATCTAATATATGTATAGAGAAAACCTTATGATTACCATTTGGATTTGGATTAATCTTCCCATCTCAGTAATGATCATATATTTTATTAGCTCAATGTACATTTTCTTGAAGTCTAGCTTAAATAAAATTGATCGCTCTAATGAATGAATCTATACTGAAAAATACAGATATTTATTTGTCTTGTAATTCTCTCATAAATAATTACATTCAATATGCATTCTTATTAAGACAATGTATAAGTTATGCTTAATTAATAATATAAAAAGTTTAGCTTTCTTTATTAAAATATCAGTATTGAATATAAACAAAATGTTATAGTTACATTCTATTAAGTGATTATATCCACTATCATAAAGTTAATTCTTTTTATAAATTCAACCAGGAAAAAGTAAACAGTGACTGGCAGAGGAAAAACTTTCATATCTAAAAATTATAAAACAAATTGTGTCTTTATGTTATCCTGAACATTATGTAATAATACAATAAAACATTATTATTACACTTAGGCATTTTATTTATTTCAGCTTCATCTATTGAGAATGTAGCATATTTTATGTGCTATTCAATATAGATACATAAATACAGTTTAAAGATTATATATGCTTGTCAATATTCACATAAATTAAATTGAGTTACTTATTATAGCCTTTATCTATGTGTGTATAATAATAACATTCTGTATTTCTCTATCTATATCTTTAGAGTCAAGTACCCTGCCTTCAATTCTCAGTGATTTGGACTAGTAAAATTTGCCTATTTAAATATGCAACATGGTAGTCCTTGGAACTAAGAACTACAATGAATAGATTCAGAGTAGGAAGATTTTTCTGCTACCTGTGATTACATTGAAAGAATTTGTACAATATTAAAATTAGTAGAATTTCAAATGCTATACTTTGTCTATCTTGAAAATATTTATATCCTGCAATTTTAGGATGCCTAATTCGTAGATTCACTTCAATAAGATGATTTAATAGTTGCTAATGCATTATGTATAATTAATTGGAAGGCATGAGCTTTTACTGTACTCATTTTTCTTTTAACAAAACTTTTATTTCATAATACACCAATTTTTCTTTTGTATTTCTACATTTTGTCATTGACAAACTTTCATTATTTCCATAAATAAAACTAAAAATGTTGTAAGCTGTTTGGCTGTGTGATCCAGTGATTTCACTGAACAGTTGGAAGGCAAACAAATTATTCCATAAATTATTGTTCTAGTTATATTTATTGATTAAAGTGTCTTTGCATTCTTATTGTTTTTAAACAATAGTATATTTAGGTCTATACGTTGATTAATGAATTATACTCTTAATCATGAGATACTGGGATTCTCAGCTGCCTAAGTAATGTGTTCTGTTACAAATTACTTAAATTGCGGATGTCAAAAGCATTATTTTCACCACTTGGAGCTTGCCAATAAGACTTTTTATCATTAGCGTGTTGACATGAGTTCAGCTGGTGTATGTGGAACTTCCATTCCAAATGACTCATGTGGCAAGATGCAAGCTCAGAATATGTAACTTTCCAACAATATTACCAATTTCAAGCTAAGTATAGTTTCAAATATTCTTAACACTAGTAATAGGAGAATGCCTTAATACTTAATCATACACACACACTTTATTCTACTCTCATGAACAATGTGAACTGAACATCATTAAAAACATCAAGTAACTTCTGATATTAATCATCACAATTAATTTAAATAAAATTCAAAATTGAAGATATATGTTAAATAATTTCACAATGCTAAAATAATTTGTCTTTTTTTATTGTGACATGATGGTTTAAATTTTTATAATGTTAAATTTACAGTTTTAAATTTTGCACTTTGTTAAAATGATGCTAATTAATAAATCTACCTAGATGTTATATCCCTTTTATTTTAAAAACACATTGACTCTTTCTATGACAGTAATGTATATTCTTCAGTTTACTTTCAATTTTATTCATGTATACATTATGTAGAAGTATATAAACATAAATCAAATTTTAATAATGGAGAAATTTTGAAAAATCCACTCATAATTTTAGCAGAATTTCTAATGATCTATCAAAAATTTTAGAGTGCAGTTGTGATAGTAACTTTTGACACATAGAATACATGATATAGTTGTATTTTATATGCAAAAATGCTCATAGAAAATTAAGTCATAATTTTTATTAGTGATTTATTTTCATGAAAATAAATATACACCCAAAATATTAAAAATAGATGTTCAAAAGATAGTGTGTCACCAATAAATAAGAATTAGTCTTACAAATATGAAAATTCTCTTTTATCATTTTGTTGCTTTCAAGGACTTGGGTTTTTATTGGAATCGTAGCTCTCCTGTTATAGTGAATTTAGTGAGAAACATTTCCCACAACTCTTGTATTTAAATCATTGGTTCCCAGTTGGTGGTGTTTAAGGTACATATGGAATTTATTGATCATGGGGCAATGCTGGGGAAGTAAGTCACTGGCTTTGGGAATCTGTAACTTTGTTCTACTTCCTATTATCACGCCCTTTGATTCCTATGTGTGTATGAAAAGATCACCAGCCATCTTCCTCTTCCAATCTCAGGTTTATTCTAACACTTGTTCTACCTTCCTTCCTTGTCTCTAGAACCACAAGCCCAAATGAAGTCTTTTCACCCCTAAGTTGCCTCTAGTCATGTCATTTTATCACAGAATAAAAAAAGAAACAAAATGCATATGGCCATCTGTTAGCTCTGTGTCATGAACGACAGAGAATGACATCAGCAGAGTCCTGAGCATGTTTTATTGACTCAATAAAAGTTCATTATCATGTGACTCAAGGACAACTATTGCATGACACTTTTAAAGCACTATTTGAACAGGGATTAAATTATAAACTAATTTCTCTTTTAACTTTGAAATTTTTATATAACGCACTTTCAGTTTTACCTTTGAATCATTAATTCTTTAATGCCTTAAACAATGACTTACTGTATGTAGATGTAATAATTATAAAATACACACAAAAAAATACAAGTGTCATTTCTTCCCTTCTGACAATACTTGTCTTCTGTTTTTTTAGTTATATTTCTTGACTTTACTTTGTTCACACTTCACTTCCTAAACACACATACACACACACACACACACACACACACACACACACAAAGCCTTTGTATTCATTTTCAAAATAGTTTGTTCTGAAAAGTTATTTTAATGCTATACAATGACAAATTGGAAAACTAATTTTTCTTCTCTTAAAAGAAGCTGAATAATTTAGAAAAAATGTTTAAATTAGATAGTTTATTATTAATTTCTCAAAGTTCTGGATTGCAAGACATCTGTTTTGAAGTAACAAAATTCTTTGGTAATTAATAAGTAGATAGTTCAAAATTACAGATATGCAGAGTGATTTCTGAAATGTATCTAATGCTTCTAAATTTTTAGTGACATTACAGATAGAATAATCTCCTCTGAACACAAAAATTCAAGGTGACAACAGCCAGTACATTGTTTATTCAAATTTGGATGCTAAAGTTGAAAAGTTGGTAATATAGAATACAGCTAATCTAATAATATCAAATATCAGGTGATCAAGTTATAATATGGGGGCTTGTCACTATTAACATGTCTGAATGAAAAAACAAACAGGTATTTCATATCAAATATCCAACTTATATATCATATATAAGGTGACATCTTCCACTTCAATCCATCCCCCCCCCCATTCTGTCCTGTATAAAACCTTTCTTACTTTTTATGTTCAAATTTTGGTAAAGAAGAAAAGAGTTATGTGCTTTTTGGGTACTATGGACTGGATTTGATCATTGCAGCACAGAAAAATTAGATTGGTCACAATAATATAATTTTCAGCTTATTCTGAAGTCTTAATTTTGCCCTGTGTAACATGAGTTTCACTGACTGTTTTTTCCAAGCAAAGTGAACATTTTCTCATGACTCCTAGTTTCTTTAGAATACAAAATTTTCAGAACTTAGAGAGGCATAAATAGGTACGGGGAAATATAAGAGTAACTTCCTTTGTACTGTGCTTTAGTATGTGTGTTAACTCTATTAATTGGCAGACTCATTATATCTGGAAGAAAGTTTTCGGGAAACATCTATAACAACATGTAAGATAAAGGCATTGAAAGAATTCCTCTATGAAATTTCTGTGTAATATTTTAATAACATTTGGTGTGAAGGTGCTTTTAACTGAAAA
The DNA here is from genome assembly GCF_982192425.1 of Myodes glareolus. Taxonomy (NCBI): domain Eukaryota; kingdom Metazoa; phylum Chordata; class Mammalia; order Rodentia; family Cricetidae; genus Myodes; species Myodes glareolus. The sequence continues at coordinate 39,248,998 of NC_142045.1, read as the reverse complement.
AAAATAAAAGAGGAGCTGGGGAAGATGAAAAGTAGAACTGTGTGTACAATTCTATTAACAATTTCATAATTAATCTGAAAAATATATATAACAAGGATTATATCTATTAACTTGTTCCTTCTGTCAAAATGGGTAATGTTATATACAGGTGCTATATTCAAAATATATTCTTACAAAAAAGGAATCAAAGTTTAAATACAGAAATGCTTCAGCATCTAAAATTAAAATCAGTAGAAACACCGTTCCCTTATTTCCTTTCTACTGTACAATACAAAACACAAGGTGTCAAACAAAGTAATATTCAAAGTGAAGCAAATTGAATCCAATTGAAAAGCAACAATACTAGCATAAGACTTTTATAGCTGCAGACCTTGGGCTTCTTCCCAAGTACATTTCTTATTCCTTCTGAGACTTTAAAAAGCCCTCCAACAACTTCCGAAGAGATATTGTTCTCATTAGATTAAGAACAAGCTACTCCTTAACTTTATAGTTCCACATCTGTGAAGAGAGCACAATGTGTTTAAGAATTTGTTTTAATAAACTTTTTTTAGTCTCTGGTATGAAAATAGAACTATTTTTATCATTCATGTAATAACACTTGAACATACTTTTCCATTATATAAAACTGAAGCCTCCAATTAATAATATGTATTCTTACTCTTAATCTTTTCTCCGGGATTAAATAAATATTATCTTATACAATTGAGCTTCGGACAAAATACCAGTAGTTTAATCTTAGAAAATGAGACATATTAAGTAGCGCTAACCCATTAACTCTTACATTACCAAGACAAAAATCAGGCCACATCACTTTCTAAATTCTGAACTCTAGGCATGAACCCTTACTTGCTATGACAGAGAATTTTTAATTTAAATCCATTATGTTTTTATTTATTCTGTTTTATGATATTTCTAAGTGCTTCCTATACTAAAGTATTTTTAACAATACTATCTTGATGATCCTAATCAACTTTAATCTGACATGATTCATAAAACTATGACAGAGTTTAAGAATATATTAAGTTTTATATTTTAATGTGAACTTGTTTGAAAGACATCTTGCTAATCTATAGTTCTATAACAGTCTGAAATACAGTACACCAATCACTCTAGAGGCTATTTTTATTATCCATAAAAATATCATTCAGAAAAAACAGGCAAGGTGACATGGGAACAGATAGGATTTTTTATGTATTAACTGATAAAGTAATATATAATAGAACCAACCATATAAACGTATGGACTGAGAAAAATCATCATAGGTGTGATGAAAGAGGCAAGGATGATATTTCTGATTACTGTATGACAGAGAAAGAAAAAAGCATGTGTTGAGCTCACAAAGTGTATACAATGATAAAGCGATAAATGAGAGGGAGACAAATATTCCAAAAAGAATTTATATATGAAACAACAATATGACAAATAGTTTATATGTTTATACATGTGTCTAAATGGTACATTGTATCCTCCATTACATAGTAAGTGCTTTAAAATAACTTTCATATATTTATATATTTCAGGAAGTTTCTACAACAGGTTTTTATGTCTGCAAAACACCTTCAGTGTTATTGGTACCTCCCCTGCATATGTAGGAACGCTATTGATTTTTATGTTAATTTTATATCCTGATACTTTGCTGAAAGTGTTTATCAACTGTAGAAATTTCTTGGTATACTTTTTAGGTCATTTATATATACTATCACATAATTGGAAAATGATGCTTTAATGCTAACTTTCTTTGTATATTATCTTAATCTCTTTCATTTGTCATCTTTTTTAGCTAAGACTTTAAGTACTGTGTTGAGTAGATATGGAGAGAAAAGGTGATCTTTTCTTGTTTCTGATGTTATCTGCTCCACTCCCTGCCTCTCCCCGATAATGGAAATGTTTTGACTCTCTTTCTGTTTATATCGATGAGCTTGTTGAAAATTGTTAACATATCTGTGTAGATATATCCATTGTATCCATAGTTTCTCCATAATTTTATAATGAAACAATGTTAGCTATCATTTAAGGCCTTTTTCTTTCTGAAACTAGTGAGATGACTATGTGTTTCTTGTGCCTTGTTCTGTTTATACAGTGGATAAGATTTATTGATTTATGTACATTGAAGGATACCTGCATCAAGCCTGCTTGATCTTGATAGATGTTCAAGTCTTTTTAAACTAATTACTAAGAATTAATACTTAAAATGATAGCATATTTGGGAGTGATGGGATCCTTCCACTTTCAAACACAACAATTGACTGTGTCCTAGTAACAGTGAGGTTCTGTGTCTAAGAAAGATATTTATTATTACCTCAAATAGCTTCAAAAGACACATCTAAATGGTTCCATTGGTAATTTTTTGCATAGATGATTTTGATCTTTTCTTTTAAGTATTAGAATTGATTCTTTCTTTATCTATGTTTTTAAGGAATATTTTAATTGTTCATTCTGGAAATGTACAAGTTAGAAGATGTTAAGATTGACCCCTCAAGGGAATGATTTTCTCTACAATTACCCTTGTTTATCACTCCTTTGATTTTATTTAACACATTATCTGACAACAAGAAAAGATCCATGATCTTAATCTTGCTGATCCTCCTGTAACCATTAGGCAAATGCCTAATTTAACAAATGAGTCTTCTGTTTTGCCCTAAAGCCAGAAAGCTCATTTTTCCTCAAACTAATCAATGGCACTCATTTAGAGAATTGTTTTCTTTTTTTTTGAAGAAGAAGAACAACAACAACATGAATAAAGATGGGTAAAAGGTTGTTTAAAGTTATAAAAATCAGAAGATGTAACCATATGCAACCTTGTAAATAACCTTGAAATTCCAAACATTCTCACATGACCACATTCACCTAAGGCTTGTCTCAGTAAGGTTTTTGTCATTGTCAGAGCACAGTTAAGTAAATAATCAGTAAGCTAATGAAGATCTCCTAGATTTTAGATATTTCAATATTAGTGTATTAAATTAACATATGATAATACAACCTTCATATATAATTATAGCATACTTAAAATGTAAAGAAAACTTAAGAATCACATCTGAATTTACTTCTATACTTCCTAAGTAAGTAACTAGCTGATTAGTTTAGAAACAATAGAATTTCCCCAAGATTAACGTATCTACAACAACAGAAATTCTAATAGAAGCTCAATACTAAATCTCACCAGGAGGACATTATCCAGGTCTTGAAATTGATCAAAGAGGAAGTCACTTTTTGCTAAATTTATAGAGCTTCTATGGATTATTTAAACAAGAAGATTCTGTTGGACAAGCAACAGCATAAATATAGTCAAGAATTAATTATTTTATAATATATGAGAATTCATATACTGTACATTTGGGAATTTATATATAGATTACTCTTTCATGGATGATGTTTTAATATTGAACATTCTCACATGCAATAGCTGCTCAGTAGAATGGATATTATTTTGCCATTTGGAATAATACTCTATTGACACATTACGCCTATTTGATGAATGGTCATTTGATTATAATTCTTTGTGATTAGGTTTTATAGAGGTGACTGGCGTTTTTGAGGTATGCAATGAGGATCACCTACAACTGTGACACGGAGTAACGTATTCTTTTCATTTTTAGAGTATGATTTCTATGAAATTGATTGTATCAGGACTTGATGAATATACATTTAGGATAGTCAAGTTGGCCTAAATTCCTGAGTGAATTGAATCTTATTCAGAAAATCCTTTCCTGCAGCTATAACTTGAAGGATAATGCCCCTGTTGTGTTCGAGCACAATGGGGCTTAACATTGAGGTCTTTGATCTATTTGGATTTGATTTATATCAAGTGTTATAGATGTGTATCTAATTTCTTTCTTCTGCATGAGAAAATATTATTTTCCCAGCAACACTTAAAATTCTGTGTTTTCCTCCAAAGTGTATTTTTGGTAAGCTTGTCAAATATCAGATGGCTTTAATTACATGTGCATAGTCTTTTACCTGGGTCCATTGATCTACATATATGTTTTTATTGCCAGTTTGAAAAATGAAATGAAATTTATGTTTTAAGACAAAAATATTTCAATTTAATTTATACAAGAAAAAATATAATGGACTTATTTTTAATTAAATTATAAATACATCACTTTTGCCTCCTTCTTTCCATCCACTCCCATGTACCCTCCTTGTTCCCCTCTAAAAATAGTGACTTTTATTTTTGAGTTTTTGTTGTTGTGGTTATTTATGACAGTAGGGTAGTCTGGTGTATGTGTATGCTTCTGTGTGTGTGTGTGTGCTTGAATGAACTTTGTTTCCAGGTCTTTGGAAATTGTATGATAAACCTAATTTAAATATTTTTCTTTCAGCTTCCTGCTTTCAGAATCAATGTGACTCTTAATACAGAAAAAAATGTTTAAATACAATTTAATTCAGTATACACATAGTGTTATTTTAATCATGAAAAATCTATATTCTTTGAAAACAGAGTAATATCCTAATAAATATATACACAAAACAGGTGGGAGATTGTTGTAGAAATTTGATCATTCATTTTGCATTAATGCATTATATTTTATGTATTTATGATTCCAAATTGTATAAACAAATCGAAGCATGAAGTTTCCCTTATGATCTAAACCTTCTTAGAACTGTTAGCATAGTGACGCCAAATAACACTGCTATGGATCCACAAGTTGTCATGCATTTAGATTACTCAGTTAGTCTAAGAATAGCTTTGCTGTTACCCGGTTCATCTATATAAAAGCCAACAAATAAGCATGCAGAGTTACCCAAGAACATCACTCTGACTCAGCACTATGAAGAAAATTTTCTGTCTTACAGCTAGTACCTTCATAAAATTTTTATTGGGTAGGTGCCATAGAAGTGATCTCAGTTTGATACTTGGTCACTATCTTAGTAATGTGAAATATCCATTAGTCCTTCAATGTTACTGTTAAAATATGCTACTTTCTTGTAACAAGGAAAATAAAACTTGTCAATCATTTGAAATTCGAATGAAGTTTCATCACCGATGAAAGTGTCTGGGAAGAGATTTTTTTAAATATTGATCTTCAACTTTACTAGATTAATACATAATGAGGGCATTAGAAAGGCTTCTTTCTTCGTGTCTGAGAGGGTATTTCCGGAAAGGACAAAATGAGAAAGTAGTGTTCTAAATGTAGGTGGGACAATTACACGTACTGGGATCCTGTACTATTTGTCATGGAGAAAAGAGGGATGCTACTGAGCTCAGACACTCTCCTGATTCTGGATATTGACATGATCCATTGAGATGGCAAAAAGATGCTGGCAACACTCCTCTCACCAGAACAGCATACTGTGTGACCATTTCCCTACAATGGTAGACTGGAGCTCTTCAGACTTTCAGCAAAAAATGCAGCTTTCTTCACTAATACCTCATCTTTTAGAGTTTGAATACAGTTATAATTAAAACAACCAATAAATGGTTCTAATCGAATGATGGTATACCTATACCCATACCTACATCAAATGCATTGTAATGCTATTTAAAAGTAATGTTTTGTATTTGCGCATTTTTCCCTGTTTGCATATGAACTTTATTACCTCAACTTTAACATACACACAGATCCACATATCAATCTTGGTGTTTACTGCATATTAACACCTAAATGTATAGGTTCTACTAGCATACCACTTAAGCAGAGACTGAATCCTGATTCAGGAATCAAAAGTGATTCCTTTGTAATTCTTTTTTTTAATTATTATTAAAAATTTCCACCTCCTCCCCTCCTCCCACTTCTGTCTTCCCCCCACACCCCACCCCCTCCCCCTCCTTTTCCAGGCCAAAGAACAGTCAGAGTTCCCTACCCTATGGGAAGTCCAAGGTCCTCCCCGTTCCCCCCCAGGTCCAGGAAGGTGAGCATCCAAACAGACAAGGCTCCCACAAAGCCGTCCATGCAGCAGAATCAAAGCCCAGAGTCATTGTCCTTGGCTTCTCAGTCAGCCTCCACCATCAGCCACATTCAGAGAGTCTGGTCTGATCACATGCTCCATCAGTCCCATTCCAGCTGGCCTTAGTGATCACCCATTAGATCTGTCCCACGTCTCAATGGGTGAACGAACCCCTCGCGGTCCTGACTTCTTTGCTCATGTTCTCCCTCCTTCTGCTCCTCATTAGGACCTTGGGAACTCAGTCCAGTGCTCCAATGTAGGTTTCTGTCTAAATATCCATCCATAACCAGATGAAGGTTCTATGGTAATATGCAAGATATTCATCAGTGTGGCTATAGGACAGGCACCCTTTCTTCTGCAGCTCAAGGAACAAGCTGGGGACATCTCCTTGGACACCTGGGAACACCTCTAGAGTCAAGTCTCTTGCCAAACCTAAAATGGCTCCCTTATTAAGATATATACTTCACTGATCCCACATCCACCCCTCCTTCATCCCAACCATCCTATTCCCTCAAGCTCTCCCCATCCTCCCCTTCTCCCTTCTCTCCCCCATCTCCCCTTATCCCCACCTCACCCCCACACCCGTGCTCCCAACCCCTGCCCAGCAATTTTGTCAAATCCCAATATCCATGAGGATAACTATATGTTTTTCTTCAGGTTTACTTTCTTATTTATCTTCTCTAGGATCACGAATTATAGGCTCAATGTCCGTTATTTATGGTTAGAATTCACTTATGAGTGAGTACATACCATATTCCTCTTTTTGGGTCTGGGTTACCTCACTCAGTAAAGTATTTTCTATTTCCATCCATTTGCATGCAAAATTCAAGATGTCATTGTTTTTTACCGCTGAGTAGAACTCTAAAGTGTATATGTGCCACAACTTCTTTAACCATTCTTCTATTGAGGGGCACCTAGGTTGTTTCCAGGTCCTGGCTATTACAAATAGTTCTGCTATGAACATAGTTGAACAAATGCTTTTGAAGTATGATTGGGCATCTCTTGGGTGTATTCTCAAGAGTGGAATTGCTGGGTCCTGAGGTAGGTTGACTCCCAGTTTCCTGAGAAACTGATTTCCAAATTAGTTGCACAAGTTTGCATTCCCACCAGCAATGGATGAGTGTTCCCCTCACTCCACATCCTCTCCAGCATAGGCTATCATTGGTGTTTTTGATTTTAGCCATTCTGACAGGTGTAAGATGGTATCTCAGAGTTGTTTTAATGTGCATTGCACATTTTTTCTTGAGTAATAAAGGAGATGCAAGCAATGCTAATCAGCCATTTTTCTATAAGGGTCATCCAATAATCACCAAGTTAACTCAAAAAGTGTACATCTGTTCTGGTTTATGTGTAAGGTGGTCTGCAGGTATAGGAAAGTCATCTCTCCAGGTTGTATCCTCTGAGTACAGATGATATCTACTGTAGAAAGGCAATCATGTCCTATGTAGTGTTTATTGCAATACCCATTCTGCATTTATCAATATGGTTTAGAAAAATGGCCACAACAGAAACTGTGGTTAAAGAATAGCTTAAAACCATGTGAGTGTGTGTTCATGTGTGTGCACATGTTTTCATGTGCATTGGGAAAGGTGTCTTCATCTATCCCCATGCCAGAGAACATTCTTCTTTTGTTTTCTTGTGTCAATTTCAACATTTATAATTAAGCTTTTGATTCATTTTGAATTTATAAATAGAGTGACATATATAGACTCAGCTTTATTCTTGAATCACTGTACATAGAATTTGTTTGTACCATTTTGATCCTGGTATGTTTTCATAGCACTGTTGTTTAAGATCAGTTGACAAAGATGAGAAAACTGATTTTTCAATTTTTTGCTTAATTAGCCTTTGATTCTATTTTTATGACTTGAAATGCTCTTTCATTACTAAAACTTAAAACGAGGAATTATAATACAAGTATTCAGTATTTAAGCTTTGCTCATTTATGATGACATTTCTGCATTTAATTGTTCTATGCAAAATTAAGTGTTGGTTTTCTATTTCTGAAAAATATCACTTATATTTCAATAGAATTTCACCTGAATCTATAAATTTCTTGGAAAAATAGAATTAGCCTAATTGTTAATATGGGAACTTCCCATTTATTCATTCATACCTAGTAGATTTAAGCATAAATAAATTTAAGTTTGGGGTAAAGTTTATTGACAGAAAGTTTGTAGACATTATCATAAGTTGAATCAAGTAATTAGTCTTAATTTTTATAGTGCAGTACTTGTTTATAGAAGTGTTAATATTTCTAAGATAAAACTGCATTGCAACTTTTGTTGAATTCACTTTTTAGTCTATAATAATCTTTCTTGGAGTCTTTAGCACTGTAAAATTAAGTAACATGCAAAGAGACCAAATTTTATTTCAATTCTCCTATTTGAATACTGTTTATTGCATTGTCTTATCTCTTTTCTGAAAAAGTTTTTTAGATGAGGGAATAAATAACATTATAGTTGGAATTTTATTAACTTCAGCCCATAGATCTTGGTGATAAAGTTCATATGAATCTTTTGATAATCATTATTAGTTAATTTACTAAATACCTTATAGAAACATCAGCGAAAAATATAATTTAAGGGATCTGTTGGCTGGTTCATTTTGTTTTAGTAATTTAATTTCTGTAATTTCTCCCCATTAGATCAGGTTTTTAAATTTCTTCTTGATTAATATTTGATTAATGGAGATAACCCAGACCCAAAAACAGGAATATGGTATGTACTCACTCATAAGTGGATTCTAGCCATAAACAAAGGACACTGAGCCTATAGTTCATGATCAAAGAGAAGTTAAATAAGAAGCTGAACCCAAAGAAAAACATATATTTATCCTTCAGGATATTGAAAGTAGACAAGATCGCCAGGCAACAGTTGGGAGCACGGGGGTGGGCGTAAGGTTGGGGGAAAGGGAAAATAGGGAGAGAGAAGGGGAAATAGGGAGAGAGAAGAGAAAGGAGGAGAATTGAGGGGAGCTTGGGAGAATGGGATGATTGAGATGGAGGAAGGGTCGATATGGGAGCAGGGAAGAAGACATCTTAACTAAAGGAGCCATTTTAGGGTTTGCAAGAGATTTGGCTCTAGAGGGGTTCCCAGGTGTCCAAGGGGATGTCCCCAACTAGGTCCTTGGGCAGCAGAGGAGAGGGTGCTTGAACTGGCCTTATCCCATAGTCACACTGATGAATATCTTGCATAACACCATAGAACCTTCATCTGGCAATGGATGGAGATAGAGACAGAGACCCACATGGAAGCACTGGACTGAGCTCCCAAGGCCCAGAAGAAGAGCAGGAGGGAGAACATGAGCAAGGAAGTCAGGACCATGAGGGGTGCATCCAACCAGGGAGACGGTGGAACTGATCTAATGGGAGATCACCAAGGCCAGCTGGACTGGGACTGAACGAGTATGTGATCAAACCATACTCTCTGAATGTGGCTGACAATGGGGGTGGACTGAGAAGCCAATGATATTAACACTGGGTTTTGATTCTACTGCATGTACTGGCTTTTTGGGAGTCTAGTCTGTTTGGATGAATACCTTCCTAGACCTGGATGGAGGGGGGAGGACCTTGGACTTCCCACAGGGCAGGGCACCATGATTTCTCTTAAGATTGTACAGGGAGGGGGAGGGGAAAATGGGACAGTAGAAGGGAAATGGGGAGATGGGAAGAGGCAGAAATTTTTAATACAAAATAAACGTAAAACATCCTTGGGTAACTCTAACCAAGCAGGTAATAACCTAACATGGTAAAAACTTTAATCAAACCGGATTCTCTGAATGTGACTGAAATGGGGGCTGACTGAGAAGCCATTGACAATGGCACTGGGTCTTGACTCGTCTGCATGGACTGGCTTCTCGGGATCCTGGTCTGTTTGGATGCTCACCTTCCTGGACCTGGAGGAATGGGTGGGAGGAACTTGGATTTCTCACAGGGCAGGAAACCCTGACTGCTCTTGGGAATGGGGAGGGAGGAGGAGAGGGAGTGGGGGGGAGCGGGAGCGGAAGGGTATTGGGAGGAGGGGAGAAAGTGGAAATTCTTTAAATAAATAAATAAGGAAAAAAATGCTAAAAAAAAAACCCTTTAAGATACTTATGAAAGAAATTAAGAAAGCTAACAGAAGATGGGAAGAACTCCCGTGCTCATGAATCAATCAGTAGGATTACTAATTTAAAAATGACCATTCTCCTAAAAGGAATCTACAAATTCACTGCAAATACCATCAAAATTCCAACACAGTTCCTCACAGAATATAAAATTCCAGTTTTAGCTACAGTGGTAATCATTTAACCCAAGAATGGTAAAAATAATGTTGAATAATAAAAGAATGTTGGAGCTATCACCATCCTTGATCTCAAATTGTATTATTGAGCTTTAGTAGTAAAACCAGCATTATATTGACATAAAAATGGACTCAATGATGACTGACACAAAATTGAATACACAGACATCAATCCACATACCTAGAGACACCTGAGTTTAATAAATAAGCTAAAATTACAATTGGGTGAATATTGGTAGGTCAGTATTTGATCTACCATTTGAAAAAGAGAGGCATATACCCAAATTTTCTACCATGTACATCAACATACTTAAATATATGAGTGATATGTCTTACCAAAGGAAAACAAAAATCAAAGAAAACCTAGCACATGTAACTCACTATAGAAGTGCCTACTAAGTATTAAAGGAAAATAAAATTGGTATGTATTAAGAAACAATGAACATCAATCATTCTGTTACTAAGTTAGATTCTTATTAAATATTTGCTTACCAATTTAAATTGATTTTACAATAAAAAAAACCCAATTACACTAATGCATGAAGAAATGGTCCAGCACACAGGAAAGTTGAGAATAGCTTATAATCTCTGTATGTTATATTGTTATGACTTAAGTATCACATGCAGATAAGGAAGTAGACACAAAGCCACATAAAACACAAGATGCCATTCACAGTTGATAACTCCTGAGCAAAGAAAAATTACTTATCATCTATGAAGTGATCTGAGTATAATAGCAACACTCCAAGTCATTTTCCATGCTCAGTAGTTGATCAGCACATATTTGGACTTGGGTATTTAGGTGGTGGGGAATGTGGAAGGAATTGTGTAGAGAAGAAAATGAAAAAAATGTATTGTTTGAAATTCTCAAAAACATAATTTTAAAAAGAACAAAAATTAACATTGAAAATTAATAAATAACACTGTATTTTCTATTTACTGCTTATATTTGAAAATGCATATAGTAATTAAAGAGCACATTCAATTGAAATTGTTATCTGTACAGTTTACTACCAATGAGTTATATTATTTACAAAAAAGTATATTAGCTATATCACTTGAATTTTCACAATTAAACATAAAGATAATCATGCTAGACATTAATTTCTTTTCCAGAAGAAATAGATCACTGTTGATGTTTAAACTCCATTCAATTGTAAGTGGCCAAATTAAGGGAACTGGACTAACTTTGCCACTACATAGTAGTGCTCAAACATTTCAAGATGATACATTCCATTCAAAATATCTACCAATAAAAGTGAACAAATCGGTGTTTTAAAAAAATACGTGGTTACATAATTTAGCTTATTTTAATGTTAATTCATATTGGTTATTTGCAAAACTTGAAATGTGAATGAGAAGTTTTTAATTTTCATGTGTTTTAGTGCCAAATAAATTATGGTCACAGGAGGCACATACTCAAGGATATTCTGTCTCAATATTTATGTTGACATAAAAAGATTGTTTTATTCTTGTCCTTTCGTTGAGTTGATATTAATAAAATTGTCCCAATGAAAACACAGTTCCTTTAGAATATACATAACTAGCATATGATGAAAATGCTTAGATCATGTGTTTCATGAACTTCAAAAGTAAAATGATCTTTTCTTAGAAAACTAAAGCCAGTTATGTGAAAAGTATTGGCAATGTGTTAAATAAATATTTTAAATCATGCTTTACTTAAAATAAGAGGAATTATGATTTTTCAAAGAGATAGAAAAACAGACTTGAACTTATAATTGAAGAGCATGGTTTTCACCAGTTGAGCATCAGAGTAAATTGTAGGTAACTCTGTAACAGGACCATGTGTGTTTGCTTTTGAATTACTATCCGATCAAGTTGGTATTTTTTGATGCTAATGAGATTGCTCCAACATTTACCCTATCTTGCCCTAAACAAAACAGAAGGCTCTTGAGGATGAAACCCAAATTTTGCAAATGTTAATGGAATAAAGCATCTGTGAGATATTTTACATAGCCATCCTAGATCATATCCCTGAAGGCATTGTTGGAAACCACAGAAAGGTTTGTTATTAACATCCAACTGAATAACATACAGTACATTTGGGAGAGCCAAGAATCCTACAATTCCATCTTTTTCTATGGCCTAGATTCTCATCCAAAAGGAACTAAAGCTTTCATAGGTCAGCTGTTATTTTGGACCTCTACATGGTGTCTCTATTTTTCAAAAAATATATTTATTTCCCATGTCAAGGAGGTTAATTTTCTTATTCAAATTTTTATAAGATTATTATCAAAATGACTGGTTAGGTCATAAATACCAAAACAAAATCCCCCTTATTAAATTATATTTCCAGATTTGTAAATTAATGCTGTTACATAGAGTCTCAGAATAGATAATAATTTCCTGAAGCCACTCTTCCAACTTATAAACTGTAATGCCAGATCTTTGTAAATAAAGTATTTCTTGGTATAATATAAATGGTGCTACAATGACTATTATTGTAACAATAAAAATACAAAGCTAATTGTTTTATTATTCAGATACGACATTTTGATATTCCAGCTATGTATTAACATTACAGAATTTTACAATATTCTTATGAGATTTTTAATTCTTTATACAATATAAAGTATATCTTAAAAGCTCCACCAGTTATGGTTTGCATTATGTATTATGGTATGGTAAGCATTGGCATACTATTAAAAAACAGTATATTTTTCTTCAAAATCAACAACTATTTTTAAAAGGAAAACAGTGAATTCTATTATTTACTTGAAAGTTAAAACCAAATTTAGAAGAAACTAAAATCTAAAATTTGGAAAAATAAAAAAAATAATCTGTAAAATATATAAGTAGTTCATTTTAAGTTAAAACATTGTAAATGAGATGTTTATCATATAAAGTACACAAAAGACAGCATCTTAAAAAGCTAACCATCAATTCACTCTCTGTTGGTTTCTATGCTACATTATAGAGTACTGAAAATAGTTCACACTCCACTGGTAACAGACAGATATTTTATAATAAATTTTGAAATATTGAACAAAATAATCTGTTAACACAAAGATTGTAAAATAAATTTTATTACAGAAATATTTGAGATTTAGTGACTAGAGCAACTCTGTTCGCTAAAATCCAGGTCAAGAACACGTACTAGTATAGTTGTGGTGTGGTCCTGAAAGGATTTTATAGTCTAGAAATTAGGATATATACTTATTTTCCTTTTACTTTTTTCTATTATATATGTTAAAGTTTTAGTTTAACTAATTTTAGTATTCTCATCTGTTCAATTGAGCCACCAATTAGGAAGGAAGTTGTGGAAAGAAGTGCTTTCAAATGAGAAGCAGAAGGAGGAAGAACGTGAGCAAGGAAGTCAGGATCAGAGGGAGCCTTCATCCAACTGGACTGAGCCCCCAAGGTCCAAATTAGGAGCAGAAGGAGGGAGAACATGAACAAGGAAGTCAGGACCGCGTGGGGTGCGTTCACCCACTGATACAAGGGGACTGATCTAATGAGAGCTCACCAAGGCCAGGGGACTGGGACTGAATGAGCATGTGATCAAACCGGATTCTCTGAATGTGGCTGACATGGGGGCTGACTGGGAAGCCATTGATAATGGCACTGGGACTTGTTTCCTCTGCATGGACTGGCTTTTTGGGATCCTAGTCTGTTTGGATGCTCACATCCTAGACCTGGAGGGAGGTGGGAGGAACTTGAACTTCCCACAGGGCAAGAAACCCTGACTACTCTTAGGACTGGAGAGGGAGGAGGAGAGGGAGTGGGAGGAGTGGGAGGGTATTGGGAGAAGGGGGAGGAAGTGGAAATTTTTATAAATAAATAAATAAAATTAAAAAAGACAGTTGATGAAAACAAAAGTTCTTTTACAGAAGTTTACAGGAGAAATAAAAAAGAAGGGAAAGTTCATGATGAAATTATGCAAAATCTAAGAAGCTGAGTCTATTCACAGTTATTTGAAGAGGTAAGACTCAATCTCAGAGAAAGGATATCTGCATTAATAGACCATTATAGAGAACTCTTCATTTTGGAAAATTAAAAATAAGAAAAATATGCTGAAGTTCCAGAGTGTCAGTAATATATACACATACATATATGTGTGTGTACTTGTATATAAATGCATATACATATATGTGTAATATGTGTATGTATAAATTATTTGCATCATTAGACTTTTTATTATGAAATTCATACTTTAGTTCATGAAACAATTGTCTCTAACTGCTAAATCTAATGATTTCCCAGGGTATAACGTAGAAAGACTAAATGCCATTGCTTTTTGTACATGAAGGAATAGAATCATAGATGATTATGTCTTTGAAATATTAGCTGGGAGATACAAAACTTTTACATGAACAAAGCTGTCTATGCAAATTGAGTGAAGATTTCAAAATAAGAAATTAATTGATTTGCATTATGAACATTTTTGTCAAGTTTGTGCAAGTACTTTTGTTTATTATTATTATTGTTGTTGTTGTTGTTGTTGTTTTTTGAGATAGGGTTTCTTTGTGTAACAACTCTAGCTGTCCTGGAACTAGCTCTTGTAGACCAGGCTGGCCTCAAACTCACAGAGATCCACCCACCTCTATATCTCCAGTGCTAGAATTCAAGGCATGCGCCATCACCACCCAGTAGTTTCTTGAGTTCTGTATAACAAAACTTTGTTAATAATTTCTGCTTATATTATTGTGTCAAATAGAATTTGATTTATGTATATCCCTAAATGCTATTGAAATTGATAACTTTCTTGTATCTCCTTGCAATATAAGTTCTCTAGTTTGAAGGATTTATTCAGATATCTTGCCCATGTGCTGTCTTTGGATATTCACATTTTTCCCATAGGATAGTCATACAGTCTCATGAACTTTGTATTGCATTGGCTTCAGAAGGCTGTGTACAATCTACATAAGGATGGATACATCCTTTAAGTATATAAGTCTATTATACTTCATGGACTGAATATATATTTGTTTAATATATGCAAATTTTACATAAAATAAATCTGAAAAATTGAAATAGGGTTGGTTGTTTTTCTTTGAAAATATCTTTTTTGAAAATTACTGTCTAAGATATTTAAATGGTACTATTCCATCATCAACTACAGTCATATAATTGTTGAGAAAAACAATTTCTACAAGAATAACTAATTTTTTTAAATAAAGAATATATGAAACAGTAAACATTTATTTTTGCCTCACTCTCCTTGAATCTTTCATCTTCTGGAGAACACTTTAAATTTATTAAGTTTTGGTCAGATCAGTCTGAGGAACAATTTCTTTGGAGATTCAGTGTCAATTCCTTCTTGGTTTCTAGTGTCCTTTTCACAAAATCAAATTACTTAGCTTCTACACTTTGTACAACCACAAAATCAGGCTTGCTTTGCATGACTTCTATACATGACTTAAAAACTTATATTTAACACATCACATTATATATGTGTGTGCATATGCTGGTGCTTATGGGAGCTCTCACTATTAATATTACATGAGTTTATATTATTTGTGATACAAATTAATACAGTAATTATACTGTGACTTTATATTTTGTACCTTCCTTTTTTTAATCTAAGGAATTATTTCTTTAGTTAGCTACAAGAATCCAGTTGTTTTATGTTAGTATGTGGAAATGTCAAATGTGTTTATATACTAGTTCAACAATAATGATGTCAAAAAAAGTAAAAGAGATAGATGAAAATTAAAATTCACTTCCTGGTTTCTATTTTAATATGTAATAATTGCAGTCAAAATAATCAAAGACCGTGCTTCCTGCTTTCCTGAAATAAATTTCCTGTTTTGATTGGCATACTAGGAATAGTGACAGTATGCCAAAGATACCTAAAATCTAAAACAAAGCTCTTCTAAATATATTTCCTAATTTTTAAGAGATTGAAAGTATATATAGGTTTTTACAATACTAATTACTTTTAGCCTCAAAGTCCCAAGAAACTTTTAGCTATTGATATAAATTTAACCATAAGTGGGCAATTGAGTACAAATGTTTGATGTGACCAGCTTCCATCACACAAATAATAAACAAACAAACAAACAAAGAGAAAAAGGGAAAACTTCATGTGCTATGAATTTGTGTTTGTATACGTTGCTGTTGTCACCTCTTTAAGGCAGGGCCTCCCAAAGGTCAGACTGGTCTCAAATTCCCCATATAGATGAGGATTGTTTTAAATCCCTGATCCTTCAGTATCCACCTCTAAGTTTTGTGATTCCATGTCAGTGTCTCCTGCCAAATTCTGTTTTCCCATTAGAAGAATTATATTATGTACTATGAATATGATAGTAAAATTCATTTAAAGACATTACAACCATTTACTTAAACTTTATTCACATTATCACAATAAAATGTATTATTTATCACCTATAAAATAATTCCCTTTGCTTGGAAAATATCTTGGGTAAAGCATCAGAATTGTTTTTTTCTGCCGTGATTAAAGAGAATGTTTTCTAAAATGCAGGGTAGTTCATCCATTAGAGATACTGTATTTTCAGCAAAGGGTGCATGGTCTTGGCTAAACATTAAGGTAATCAGAAGCTCTTCATTCCCTTAACATGAATGGGCCATCATTTTCAACCTCTGTGTTAGCTCATGATTGTTGTCATTTACTGTGCACAGAAAGCTGTACAGGAAAAAGCCCCGATGGCCTATGGTATAGCACAGTGCCTTTTCATATGGGGCCGTCACTGCTCTGCTCTCAGAAAATTGTCTTGAAATTCTGGTAATTGTGTCATTGACTTTTCTCTATAAGAAGCCTTTCTTATTTTAGGTCTGGTATAAGTAAGAGTGTAAAGAAATTATATGTATGAAATACTGGTAAAGTGGAATTAAATTATAATTCAAATGTGTAGCATTTGCTGTGAATCCTCAAGAAGATATCATTAAAAGTATGTTTTCAGTGTGTGTGAGAGTGCATGTGTGTGTGTATTATAGGTAATTATTTCAGATTAGACAGATTCTTTTTGAGGAAGAAAAGGTATGTTGAATATAACTCTTATTAATACAATAACAGTCACCAAGGAAGATAAAATGTTAGATGAAATTCAGTATTATAGATTACAAAATATAAATTTAAAATGCTTGCTTTCATAATGCACTTCAAAGAAAGATATTTTTTACTTATTTTCCAATAACTGGATAAATTATACTTTTTGAAATAATAAGTTAAAATATTTTGAGATTTTAGAACATGGTAAATACATTATGAACAAGAAGGGCAAGTTCAGTTCATTGTGTTAGCCACCACAAAGCATACTAACTTTTCTAACAAATACAGACAAACTAAAGTAGAACAAAATAATAATTAAAGACACAGTAAAATTATATTCGTAGTGGCCATGAGATATTTTTCCTAGTTTGAGCTCAACATATTTGGGATTTGAGATTAGTAAAGGGTGCCCTAAAATTCTTATGCTGCACAGACTTCTATGTAAGTATTTCCAGGCTTTGCTGATCATGGTGAAGACAGTTCTTAATGATGTTAATAGATGCATACTATATTTCTATATTATAGCACAACTGCCAGACACCAGGCTGAGAACTGTGAGAAAGTTATCTGTTTTCCATAGAAGGTTAAATTATAAGTCACTGATTACAAATATGACTGTTGATTTTCAGTAAGGTTTGTCAAGTCATCTATTTGAATAACTTCAATCTTCAACTAGTTTTGCCCTAAAAATCTTCATTGGTGAAATATTTTCTCTATAAGAATAAAATGTCTGACTTAGGAACTCTTAATTAATATATAAATCTAATTAGTGAGGAAGTACACAAACAAATAATAAGTATTCAAATATTATTGAAATATTTTAAAATTGTTCCCTGTTTATTTTAGAAGGGTTTTCAAGAAACTAATAAAATTATGAGCAAGGTATTCTCTTAAATATTAACTTCAAATATTGAGTTATTAGAAACTTTCCTAGATATATAAATGAAGTATTGTAATTTTGAATCAATTATCTCCCCATCACAGATTTTAGCATTATAAATTTGTAAGGAAAAATGAATGTCGCTGCATTACCGTGTTTACATGCATTTTATTTCTTAAGATAAAAAATTGATGACAACTTAAGCTGGAGAGGTTGCGGAGTAAAGGGAACACTCCTGAATTGTTGGTGGGAGTGCAAGCCGGCACAGCCCTTTTGGATATCTGTTTGCCTGTTTCTCAGAAAATTAGGAAAAAACCTTCCTCAAGATCCAGCAATACCACTTTTGGGTATATCATAGGATGCTCAATCTTACCACAAGGACATATGCTCAACTATATTTACAGCAACAATACTTGTTGCCAGGACCTGGAAGCAACCTAACTGCCCTTCAACTAAAGAATGGATAAAGAAAATATGGTACATTTATACAATAGAGTACTACACAGCAGGAAAAAAAATGACATCTTGAAATTTGTGGGCAAATGGATGGAGCTAGAAAATATCATATTGAATGTAGTAACCAGACCCAGAATAACAATTATATGTCCTCACTCATAAGTGGCTATTAGACATAAAACAAAGAAAATCAGCCCAAGATCACAATCCCAGAGAACCTAGACAACAATGAGGACCTTAAGAGAGACATACATGGATCTAAATTCATAGAAAGTAGAAAAAGACTATATTTCCTAAGTAAACTGGGAGCATAAGGACCAATGGAAAGGGTAAAGGGGAGGGGAGAGGAAGGGAAGGGAGCAACAAAAAATGTATAACTCAGTAAAATCAATAAAACAGATTGAGACAGTAAATGCTCACATGTCCATGTTTATTTTAAAGAAGAAGATGCAAAATTAGCACTCACCATAATGTAATAGTATAGTAAAAGCAGAAAGGCCTAGGGTTGTCTCATTTTCTCCATATTTACTTTCTACATATGAAAAGTTTTCATAGGCCAAGTCCAGATAGAAATAAACAGCTTAGCATATTTTTATTTTCTTGATATTAATCTACTCCTACACGAAAATAAAAAAGAAATGCCAAACAAAAATAAAACTAATTGAAAAAAAACTGGAAGTATTTCTTTAGATATAGTTAAAGTTATAGATAAAGTATTGATTGATCCATGATGTTGTGTGAATGAAAACGGTCACTATATGTCTATAGGGAGTGGCGTTGTTAGAAAGTATGGCCTTGTTCAAGCAGGTGCGACTTTGTTGAATGAAGTGTCACCAGGGGTGAGCTCTAAGGGCTAAGAATCTCATGCCACGCCTAGTGTTACACTTTCTTCCTTCTATGTGTGATACAGATGCAGAACTCTGAGCTACCTCTAGAGTACCATGCCTGCCTGCATGTCACCAAGCTTCCTACATGATGACAATGGATTAAACCTTGGAACTGTATGTCAGTCTCAATTAAATATTTTCTTTTTGTATTTTTATTCATTTTTATTGAGTTCTTCATTTTTCTGCTCCCCTCCCTGCCTCTCCCTTTCCATTGAAACCTCTCCCAAGGTCCCCATGCTCTCAATTTACTCAAAAAAAAAAATCTTCTTTTTCTACACTAGGCAGGTTGGATGCAAGATATAGAGGGAGAGTAACAAAAGAGATGCTTTGATCAGTCACCATTTTGGTGTTAGGGAGAAACCTACTAAGGAAGAAGCAACAGCTGCTAAAAGATATTGATTATAAATGCTGCAGGATTAATCCAATCTATACATTTTGAAAATATCTTTACCTCAAAATTAAATCAAAAGATATGTTACTTTGGAGAAGAGATTTTTGCTTTTGTTTCCATTCTGGTTTAAGAAAATTAAGGTTTGATTGAGGAAAACTCCCCCTAAAATATCTCCAGTGGGAGCAGATAGTCCAGATGATCCAACAGGACTTCTATTACAGTTTTTTTCTCAGTTCTGCATCCAGAACAGCTTCAAGGCTGCTGACTGAGATGATCCAGACTTGCATAATACTTCAGTAAATACTTGACCATAATTCTAAGCTTTCTTTGATACCCAATAATATTAAACACCCCCAATCTGCAGAAAATAGCCTAGAAAACTATGCCTTATTTTCAAAATTAATTGTTTATATTTTTTTTTCATTTGAAAGGGGTTGGGTCAAAATAGTTAATGGTCATGGTCAATTTCTTTCTACAAAAAAGGGGATTAAGATATAAAAATGAATAGATTGCTATGGATTTTGGCTTATTGATACAAATTTAAGGTCAATTATTACACTATATGTGTGTGTGTGTGTGCGTAAATATATGTATTTCTACTCTTGTTTAATGTATTGTTTGTGAAGTTCATTTAAAATGTACAGGTTAATAGTCATCCATAATAATCAAACTTTTAGTCATGTTAGGTAGGTTTTCTAGGTATACAGAGATAAATTTCAGTTAGATAATCTTCAGTAGTTTAAATACCTGCAGAGTATGGAATTTAAAAGGTTTTAAGAACTCAGACTTTTCTCAACAGTTAGACATGTCTGCTTCTGGTAGCACCATTTACTTCAGTGAGCTTGATGAGCATAGAAGAAACTTATTATGAAATTTGCCTTCAGTGTGACAAGGCTGGCCAGCTGGGCAAGAAACTCACCTTGTCTGATCTGCTTGATGGTATGTAATATGGACTGGACATGCAGGACCCACAGAAAAGTGACTGCAGAACTTCCCAAAAGACAAGCCCTTCAGGGTTCCTGTTTCGCAGAAGAACCTGCCAGAATCCTGCAGGACACAGAAGAAAGCAACTCACAAATTTTGCCAGTACAAGGCAGAACAGTTCTACAGATTTCCTTCTTCACTGGAAAGTTTGCCAAATATTATGGGCATATAGGTTCAAGATGGATTCCCCAACATTTTAAAAGAACTTTGGGTGACAATCAAGACCATGAGATGTCTCGATCATTTTTAGAAATTTGGAATTTGCTTACAATGCACTTATTGTTTACCTAGGTAATATTATATCATTCTGGAGTTTTGATGGAGCTGAAGTTATAATTATAGTTTTCCTTAGTTATGATAAAAGATAAATTAAAAATAAAATTTTATACTCACAAAGATATGATAAATTATAGAGTATTTTTCTTAATTTGTCAAATATAAGGGGACAGAATATGTAACTATAATTATTGCTTTTTAACTGTTTTGTATATGTAATTTTACTATGCTAAAGTTAAGCTCTTCCTTTTTAATTAGACCAAAAGTGGGAGATGGTGTGAGTTGTCCTTCTGTGTATGTTTTGGTTTTATTGGTTGATGAGTAAAGCTATTTTATTCACTGGCTTAGTAGTATTAAAACTAGGAACGATCGCTGGAGAGAGAGGGGGGAAAGAGAGAAAGAATAGGTGGAGACAAGAAGACGCCAGGTAGTCACCAAAGAAAAAAGATTCTAGAACATTCATGGTAAGCCACAGTCTTATGGAGATACATAGATTGATAGCAATGGGTTAATTTCAGATGTAAGAGTTATCTAGGAATACATCTGAATCATTGCCACAGCAGTGTTGTAAATAATATAGTTTGTTGTAATTATTTGGATTTGTGTATATGGAAAACGAAAGCACTGCTTCTGTTTACATCTGAAGCCAGGAAAACTCACAGGAACCCACAAAGATGACTCCCAACTAAGACTTCTAGCAATAGTGGAAAGGGTTGTTAACTGGTAAGCAGACTGGTAACATTCCTATTTGCTATCAGAGATATATACTCTATTCAGTCACTGATGGTAGCAGAGGCAGAGATTCACCCACAAGCACTGTGCTGAGTTCCAGTTGTCTTGCATATTGCGAGGAGAGATTATACTGGTCAGAGGTGACATAATGGGGTAAAACACAAGAGACAGTTCCTTGGCAGATCTCATGGATGCTGGACCAACAGTTGGGCAGTATGAATGGGACTGACCTAGGTAGGCCCTCTGCTTGTGTCTGACAATTGTGTAGCTTATTGTCTGATTACAGTTGCTACCATTGAGAGAAGGACCTCTCCTGGCATTCAACTGGGTTTTGGTAAACTGCTCCCCATGCTGGATTACCTGGCCAAGTCTTGATAAAAGGGGAGGAGCACAGTCCTGTCTCAACTTGATGTGCCATGCTTTGTGTGAACCTGTGAGACATCTCTGCCTTTCTGAATGGAGACTGAAGAAGAGTGGATTGTGAGGGAGTAGATGGAAAAGGTGTAGCAAAGGGAGTAAAGGAGGGTGAGGTAAAACATGTTGGCATGTAAAAAACTGAAAAATTTATTTAAATAAATAAAAAAACTCTTTAAAAGTATTTTTAATTTATTTATGTATTTGTTTATAAAAATTTCCACTTTCTCTCCTACTCCCCATACCCTCCCATTCCGCCAATCCCTCTCCGCCTCCCCCCTACTACCTCTCCAGTCCTAAGAGCAGTCAGGGTTTCCTGCCCTGTGGGAAGTTCAAGTTCCTCCCCTCTCCCTCCAGGTCTAGGAAGGTGAGCATCCAAACAGACTAGGATCCCAAAAAGCCAGTACATGCGGACAAAACAAGACCCAGTGCCATTGCCAATGGCTTCTCAGTCAGCCACCATGTCACCCACATTCAGAGACACCGGTTTGATCACATGCTCGTTCAGTTCCAGTCCAGCTGGCCTTGGTGAGCTCTCATTAGATCAGTCCCCTTGTATCAAAGCGTGAATGCACCCCTAGCGGTCCTGATTTCCTTTTTCATGTTCTTCCTCCTTCTGCTCCTCATTTGGACCTTGGGGGCTCAGTCCTCCAATGTGGGTCTCTGTCTCTATCTCCATCTATCTTCAGGATGAAGGTTCCCTCTGGTCCTGACTTTCTTACTCACTTTCTCCCTCCTTCTGCTTCAAATTTAGACTGAGGGAGTTAAGTCCAGTGTTCCAATATGTGTCTCTGTCTCTATCTCCATCCATCGCCAGATGAAGGTTCTATGGTGATATGCAAAATATTCATCAGTATGGTTATGGGCCAAGGCCACTTCAGGCACCCTCTTCTCTGTTGCCCAGGGCACAATCTGGGGACCTTTCCTTGGGCCTGGGAACCCCTCCAGAATCAAGTCTCTTGCAAACCCTAAAATGGCTCCCTTAGTTGAGATATATACTTTCCTGCTCCCACATCCATCCTTCCTCCCTCCCCCCATCCCAATACCCCAAGCCATCCCCAATCCTCCGCATCTCCCTTCTCTGTAACCATCTCCACTTTCTTCCACCCCCCACTCCCCATGTACTCAAGTTTACCTGGCAATCTTGTCTACTTCCAATATCCAGGAGGATAACTATATGATTTTCTTCAGGTTCACCTTCTTATTTAGCTTCTCTAGGATCACAAATTATAGGCTCAAAGACCTTTAACTATGGCTAGAATCCACTTATGAGTGAGTACATTCCATATTCCTCTTTTTGAGTCTGGGTCACCTCAATCAGTAAAGCATTTTCTATTTCCATCCATTTGCATGCAAAATTTAAGATGTCATTGTTTCTTACCGCTGAGTAAAACTCTAATGTGTATATGCTCCACATCCTTTTTAACCATTCTTCTATTGAGGGGCACCTAGGTTGTTTCCAGGTTCTGGCTATTACAAAGAGTGCAGCTATGAACATAGTTGAACAAATGCTTTTGTAGTATGATAGGGCATCTCTTGGGTATATTCCCAAGAGTGAATTTGTTGGGTCCTGAGGGAGGTTGACTCCCAGTTTCCTGAGAAACCGCCACACTGATTTCCACAGTGGCTGTACAAGTTTGCATTCCCACCAGCAATGGATGAGTGTTCCCCTCACTCCACATCCTCTCCAGCATAGGCCATCATTGGTGTTTTTGAGTTTGGCTATTCTGACAGGTGTAAGATGGTATCTCAAAGTTGTTTTGATTTGCATTTTCCTCATCACTAAGGAGGTTGAGCATGACCTTAAGTGCCTTTTGGCCATTCAAAGTTCATCTGTTGTGAATTCTCTGTTCAGTTCAGTACTAGACACTGAAACTCTAATTAACCCAATTAAAATAACTTTTTCTAATAATAATAATAATGTATTCTCTCAGTTGGAGGTAGAGTAGGGGACGTTGTGAGAATACTAAAAGACCTTACAGAAAAATGAAAAAGAAATCATTCAGACATATGTGGAAATAGAAGCTATATTTTCAGTTAATAAACAAGCATGGAAATCATATTTCATATTCAAATTCTCTTCAAAATGTGAGAAATAAGGCAATTAATTTAAGGGGGCCTTATGCTAAGGCAAAATCTAAATTAAGGTAGGTTTCAGTACTTGAAAAGTTCTGATTAAAAATCCTGCTAACGGAGAAGTTCTATCCAGAGAGGTGAGTGGGTGCTTGCCTGGGCTCTCTGTCCCAGAAGAGAGCACAACACCTCCCCCATCAGCTTCTGCAGTAGGGTCTTCGGTGTCCCACGGGACCCCTCCCTGCCCCCACGCTGCCTCACTTTTGTCTCCTGGTTCCTGGAAACACCAGCTAGCCCTGCTGAAATGCTGAGAAGTTCTATACAGAGAGGTGAGTGGGTGCTTGCCTGGGCTCTCTGTCCCAGAAGAGAGCACAGCCCCTCCCCCCTCAGCTTCTGAGGCAGGGTCTTCGGTGTCCCATGGGACCCTTCCCTGCCACCACTGCTGCTGCCCTTTTGTCTCCTGGGTCCTGGAAACACCAGCTAGCCCTGCTGCAGTGCTGAGGAGTTTCATCCAGAGAGGAGGAGATGGGCAGGCATCAATGCAAGAATTCCTCAAACAACCTGAAAGGCAACATGACATCTTCAGAATCCAGGGATCACGAAACTAGAAGAATTGAACACCCTACTCCAGAAGAAATAGAAGAAATTGACTCTAAGCGGATCTTTATGAAAATAATAGAGGAACTTAAACAGGAGGTGAAAATTTGCCGTAAAGAAATGGAAGATAAGTATAACAAAAAGATTGAGGAAATGAGTAAAGAAATGGAAGAGAAATATACCAAAAGGTTTGAAGAAATGAGTAAATCCATAAATGAAATTCTGGGAAACCAAGAAAAAAACAATCAAAAAAGTAATGGAAACAGTTCAAGATTTGAAAACTGAAATGGAGTCAATGAAGAAATCACAAGCCAAGGGCGAGGTGGCTATGGAAAATCTAGGTAAACGAACAGAGACATCAGAAACAAGCATAACCAACAGAATACAAGAAATATAAGAAAGAATCTAAGACTCTGAGGACACCATAGAGAAATTAAACGCTCTGACCAAAGAAAACAGCAAATCCAACAAATTCTCATCACAAAATATTCAGAAAATGTGGGACACAATAAAAAAACCAAATCTAGAGAATAGTAGTGGTAGAAGAAGAAGAAGAATTGCAGATCAACGGTCCAGAAAATATATTCAACAAATTATAGAAGAAAACTTCCCCAACCTAAAGAACGATATCCCTATGAAGGTTCAAGAAGCATACAGAACACCGAATAGGCTGGATCAAAAAAAAAAAATCCCCTCGCCATATAATAATCAAAACACAAAACATTCAAATTAAAGAGAGAATATTAAGAGCTGCAAAGGAAAAATATCAAGTAACTTATAAAGGTAAACCTATCAGACTTACACCAGACTTCTCTATGGAAATCATGAAAGCCAGAAGATCCTGGATAGAGGTACTGCAGAAACTAAGAGACCATGGATGAAAGCCCAGACTACTTTACCCAGCCAAGCTATCTTTCAATATCAACGGATAAAACAAAATATTCCAGGATAAAAACAATTTTAAACAATACGTCGCTACAAATCCAGCCTTACAGAAAGTATTAGAAGGCAAATCACAACCCAAGGAATCCAACATTCCTAACACTGCCTACAATAACTCAGACATCTCGCGACCCTTCACAAGCAAAACTCAAAGAAGGGAAAAACATACACACCACTACCCCCCGCCCCGAAAAAAATAACCGGAGTCAACAATCACTGGTCATTAATATCACTTAGTATCAATGGACTCAATTCACCTATAAAACGGCACAGACTTAGAGACTGGATACGAAAACAGGATCCAACATTTTGCTGTTTACAAGAAACATACCTCAACCACAAAGACTCAGAGTAAAGGGCTGGGGAAAGGTTTTCCAAGCAAACGTACCTAAGAAACAAGCGGGTGTGATCATTCTAATATCTAACAAAATTGATTTCAAACTAAAATATATTAGAAGAGATAGAGATGGACATTTCATACTCATAACAGGAACAATTCATCAGGAGGAAGTCTCAATCCTGAATATCTGTGCCACTAATATAAAGGCACCCACATATGTAAAAGAAACACTTCTAGAACTCAAGGCAGTCATCAAACCACACACACTAATAGTAGGAGACTTCAACACACCTCTCACCAATGGACAGATCAATCAGACAGAAACCCAACAGAGAAATAAGAGAATTATTGGAGGTATTGAATCAAATGGACTTAACAGATATCTATAGAACATTCCACCCAAATAGGAAAGAATATACCTTCTTCTCTGCAGCCCGTGGAACCTTCTCAAAAATTGACCACATACTTGGTAACAAAGCAAACTTCCACAGATACAAAAAAAATATTAGTAACCACCTGTGTATTGTCAGGTCACCATGGATTAAAGTTAGAATTCAACAACAATGCTACACCCAGGAAGCCAACAAACTCATGGAAGTTGAACTGTCAACTATTAAATCACCCCTGGGTCAAGGAAGAAATGAAGAAAGAAATTAAAGTCTTCCTTGAATTTAATGAAAATAAAGACACAACATACTCAAACCTATGGGACACTATGAAAGCAGTGCTAAGAGGAAAGTTCATAGCACTAAGTGCCCAATTAAAGAAAACGGAGAAAGCACACATTGGAGACTTAACAGTACACTTGAAAGCACTAGAAAAATAAGAAGCTGATTCACCCAGGAGGAGTAGAAGACTGGAAATAATCAAACTGAGGGCTGAAATCAACAAAATAGAAACACAGAAAACAATCCAAAGAATCAATGAAACAAAAAGCTGGTTCTTGGAGAAAATCAACAAGATCGACAAAACCCTATCCAAACTAATGAAATGGCAGAGAGAGAACATGCAAATTAATAAGATCAGAAATGAAAAGGGGGACATAACCAAAAACACAGAGGAAATTCAGAGAATCATCAGATCTTACTATGAAAGCTTATATGCCACAAAGTTGGAAAATGTAAAAGAAATGGACATTTTTTTTTAGATAAGTACCATATACCAAAGTTGAACCAAGACCAGGTGAACAATATAAATAGACCTGTTAGTCGTGAAGAATTAGAAGTTGTTATCAAAAATCTCCCTACCAAAAAAAGCCCAGGACCAGATGGTTTCAATGCAGAATTCTACCAGAACTTCCAGAAAGAGCGAATACCTATACTCCTTAATGTATTCCACAATATAGAAACAGAAGAGTCATTGCCAAACTCCTTTTATGAAGCTACAGTTACCCTGATACCAAAACCACACAAAGACACAACCAAGAAAGAGAATTACAGGCCAATCTCCCTCATGAACATCGATGCGAAAATTCTCAATAAAGAACTGGCAAACCGAATCCAATAACACATTAGAAAAATTATCCATTATGATCCAGTAGGCTTCATCCCAGAGATGCAGGGCTGGTTCAACATACGCAAATCTATCAATGTAATCCATCATATAAATAATCTGAAAGAAAAAACCATATGATCATTTCATTGGATGCTGAAAAAGCATTTGACAAAATTCAACACCCATTTATGATAAATGTGTTGGAGAGACTGGGGATACAAGGATCATACCTAAATATAATAAAAGCAATATACATCAAGCCGACAGCTAACATCAAATTGAATGGAGAGAAACTCAAAGCCTTTCCACTAAAATCAGGAACACGACAAGGCTGTCCACTCTCTCCATACCTCTTCAATATAGTGCTTGAAGTTCTAGCAATAGCAATAAGACAACATAAGGAGATCAAGGGGATTCGAATTGGAAAGCATGAAGTTAAACTTTCGTTATTTGCAGACGATATGATAGCGTACATAAGCGACCCCAAAAACTCTACCAAAGAACTCCTACAGCTGATAAACACCTTTAGTAATGTGGCAGGATACAAGATCAACTCCAAATTATCAGTGGCCCTCCTATACACAAAGGTGAAAGAATCAGGGAGGGAAATCAGAGAAACTTCATCTTTCACGATAGCCACAAATAGCATAAAATATCTTGGGGTTACTCTAACCAAGGAAGTGAAAGACCTATTTGACAAGAACTTTAAGTCTTTGAAGAAAGTAATTGAGGAGGATACCAGAAAATGGAAAGACCTCCCCTGCTTTTGGATTGGGAGAATCAACATAGTAAAAATGGCAATTCTACCAAAAGCAATCTATAGATTCAATGCAATCCCCATCAAAATCCCATCAAACTTCTTCACAGACCTTGATAGAACAATAATCAAGTTTATATGGAAAAACAAAAAAACCCAGGATAGTCAAAACAATCTTATACAATAAAGGAACTTCTGGAGGCTTTACCATCCCTGACTTCAAACTCTATTACAGAGCTACAGTATTGAGAACAGCTTGGTATTGGCATAACAACAGAGAAATCTACCTATGGAATCGAATAGAAGACACGGATATTAACTCACAAATCTACAAACACCTAATTTTCGCCAAGGGAGCTAAAGGTAAACAATGGAAGAAGGAAATCATCTTTAACAAATGGTGCTGGCATAACTGGATGTCAACCTGTAGAAGAATCAAAGTAGATCCATATCTATCACCATGGACAAATCTCAAGTCCAAAACTCAAGTCCAAATTAAAGACATCGACATTAATCTGTCCACTATGAACCTGATAGAAGAGAAATTGGGAAGTAGTCTACAAGATATAGGCACAGGAGGCCACTTCCTAAGTAGGACCCCAGTAGCACATACAATAAGAGAAACAATGAATAAATGGGACCTACTGAAACTGAGAAGCTTCTGTAAAGCAAAGGACACTGTCAGTAAGACAAAAAGGCTGCCTTATGACTGGGAGAAGATCTTCACCAACCCCTCATCAGACAAAGGTCTGATCTCCAAAATATACAAAGAACTCAAGAAACTAGACACGAAAACTCTAATTAACCAAATTAAAAAATGGGGTACTGAACTGAACAGAGAATTCACAACAGATGAACTTCGAATGGCCAAAAGACACTTAAGGTCATGCTCAACCTCCTTAGTGATTAGGGAAATGCAAATCAAAACAACTTTGAGATACCATCTTACACCTGTCAGAATAGCCAAATCAAAAACACCAATGATGGCCTATGCTGGAGAGGATGTGGAGTGAGGGGAACACTCATCCATTGCTGGTGGGAATGCAAACTTGTGCAGCCACTGTGGAAATCAGTGTGGCGGTTTCTCAGGAAACTGGGAGTCAACCTCCCTCAGGACCCAACAAATTCACTCTTGGGAATATACCCAAGAGATGTCCTATCATACTACAAAAGTATTTGTTCAACTATGTTCATAGCTGCACTCTTTGTAATAGCCAGAACCTGGAAACAGCCTAGGTGCCCCTCAATAGAAGAATGGTTAATAAAGGTGTGGAACATATACACATTAGAGTTTTACTCAGCGGTAAATATCAATGACATCTTGAATTTTGCATGCAAATGGATGGAAATAGAAAACTCTTTACTGAGTAAGGTAACCCAGACCCAAAAAGAGGAATATGGAATGTACTCACTCATAAGTGGATTCTAGCCATAGTTAAAGGTCTTTGAGCCTATAATTTGTGATCCTAGAGAAGCTAAATAAGAAGGTGAACCTGAAGAAAATCATATAGTTATCCTCCTGGATAGTGAACTAGGCAAGATTGCCAGGCAAACTCAGGTGCATGGGGGTTGGGGAGGTGGAATTAGGGGAAGATTGTCAGGGAGAGGGGAGAGGGGGAGTATTGGGGAAGGCTTGGGGGAATGGGAGGGGGGGAGGGAGGAAGGATGGTTGGGGGAGCAGGGAAGTTTATATCTCAGCTAAGGGAGCCATTTTAGGGTTTGGAAAAGACTTGACTCTTGAGGGGTTCCCAGTAAAAATTAACTAAAAAAATAAAAAAGTAAAGAATTAAAAAAAAAATAAAAAAAAATAATTAAAAAAAAGAAAAGAAAACGCTTTACTGAGTCAGGTAAGCCAGACCCAAAAAGAGGAATATGGTATGTATTCACTCATAACTGGATTCTAGCCATAATTAAAGGTCTTTGAGCCTATTTTTCGTGATCCTAGAGAAGCTGGATAGGAGGGTGAACCTGAAGAAAATTCAGGTAGTTTTCCTCCTGGAAATTGGAAATAGACAAGAGTCCCAGGTAACCTCAGGTGCATGGGGGGGTAGGAGGATTGTTGGAAGGGGAGAGGGTTAGAGAGAAGGGAGCAGGCCTCGGATGGGGGGGGAGGAAGGATAGATATGGGATCAGGGAAGAATATATTTCAACTAAGGGAGTCAATTTAGGGTTTACTAGAGACTTGATTATAAATGGGATCCCAGGTCCAAGGAGAGATCCCCAGATTGTTCTCTGGACAGAGGAGAGGGTGCCTGAACTGGCATTGGCCCAAAACCATACTGATGAATATTTTGCTTATCACCATAGATCCTTCGTCTGGTGATGGATGAAGATGGAATCGGAGACCCACATTGGAACACTGGACTTAACTCCCTAGGTCCAAACGAAAAGCAGAAGGAAAGAGAACGTGAGCAAGGAAGGCAAGATCAGAGGGAACCTTCATCCGATGATGGATGGCGATACAGACGGAGACCCACATTGGAGCACTGGACTGAGCCCCCCATGGTCCTAATGAGGAGCAGAAGGAGGAAGAACATGAAAAAGGAAATCAGGACCTCGAGGGGTACGATCACCCACTGATACAAGGGGACTGATCTAATGAGAGTTCACCAAGGCCAGTTGACTGGGACTGAGTGATCACGTGATCCAGCCAGATTCTCTGAATGAGGCCGAATTCTCTGAAAGTGGCTGGCCTGGAGTCTTTCTGAAAAGCCATTGACAATGACACTGGGACTTGTTTCCTCTGCATATACTGGATTTCTGGGATCCAGTCTGTTTGGATGCTCACCTTCCTGGATCTGGATGGGGGGGGGGAGCTTGAATTTCCCACAGGGCGGGAGACCCTGACTGCTCTTGGGGATGGCGAGGGAGGAGGGGAGGGAGTGGAGGGAGTGGAAGGAGTGGGAGGGTGTTGGGAGGAGGGGCGGAAATGGAGACTTTTGTATTTTAATAAACTTTGAGAAAGAAAAAATCCTGCTAACATTTATTTTCATTGGTATAGAGATAACATACCTGTAGATATCCTATCAAAGCATTTATAAAATAATCTTTAGAAGTCACCTTTATATGCACTTTAAGTATTTTTGTGAAAGGCAGTGTTTTCAAATACATAAAGTTTGAAATATATTAATAGATTACATGCAAAATACATTACATTATACTAGTAAAAAAACGGCATTTTTAAATATTGGAAATATCATTATATAGTGTAGCTCCAATGTACAAACTTTGTGTGTGATTTACAACAGAAATTAATATGAAGTAAAGAAATTAGTGCCAATATCCAGGTTTACATGCTCATAGAGCTACAGGAAGCCCAATGTTTGGATCTCCATAATGCCCTCCTGTTAGAGATCAGCGAACCCAGTGGTAGGGGGAAGGAAAGATTGTAGGACTCAGAGTAGTCAAGGCCCTCAGGAAAACATGGTCCACAGAGTCAGCTAAGCAGAACTCATAAGGGATCAAAAGACTGAAGGGGCAATCTTGGAGCCTGCATGAGTCTAAGCTAAATCCTCTACATATATGGTATGGTTGTTACCTTGGTGCTTTTGTTGGATTCCTAAGAGTCACAGTGTCTCTGACAATCTTGTTAGTTCTTTGGACCCCTTCCTTCTACCTGGGTGGCCTAGTCCAACCTTGATATGAGGCTTTCAGTCTAGTCTTATTGTATCATGTTATAGTTGCTGTGCTTCTTTGATATCCGTGGAATGCTTGCTCTTTTTTTTTTCAAGAAATGGAGAAATGGATCTAGAGAATGGAGGAGGACTAGGAGGATTGGAGGGAGAGGAAACTGCAGTGGGCCTGTAATGTAGTAAAAAGAATGAAAAAAATGAAAATCTAATAGCCTTATATATTCCCTTAAAATAGTGTAGATTATCTTTAAAAAGTTTTAAATTGAAGAACAAATATTAATCCAAGTACATTAAAGCAAATAATAGAAGATTCATAAATATTACAAAGAAAATACTCTATATTCAAATAATTTTCTAAGTACTCCAATCATCTTTGTTTCAAAAAACAATGATGTCTCTTTCAGGAACCCATTCTTCTTAGGATCTTCTATTTAAAGAGAATCATTTACATTGCTTTCAGTCTTTTGAAATCATTGAGATACGTCCTAATTCAAAATACTTGATTTTTCAAAAGCTGATTTGTTTTACAGTCCATCATATCTTTTATGATGATGCAGTATCTGAAAAATTTAAAATATACCTTGCAATATTCCCATCTGACCTTTAACTATACTCATTACATGAAGAATGTATTTCAGAAACAAATACTTCTAAGAAAAATAATTTATTAGAAATATTTTATTTTTTTATAAATCAGCCTTCTTTTCAGTACACATTTTATATTTTAAGTGACAATCTCAACAAATGTTCTTCTATCTTTTAAATATTGTTATTGTTTTGGAAATTTTAATATCTAGTTATTTTAATTGGTTGTAAAACATAAAAGATTTTAAAATAATGACATAAAGGTTAAAGTTACAAATATTGTGGAAAAACGGTGCTCATATAAAGATTTCTATTTCTTAGTTCTTTAATTAATCTGCTTAATATTTATAACTGTAATTAGTTAACTTAAAAGTGTTTTAATAAGGTTACATAATTAACATCTTACTACTTTATAGATAATGGAATTAAAGAATAGAAGATCGAAGGCCACCTCACTAGTGGATATTATGTTGACATTATTATTCCAGTCTTCTGAACCCAATTATCTATGCTGAATAACAAGTCTGCTATCTTTTATGCATATTGTTCAAAAAATCAGTAACATAAACATGCATATAACATACATATATAAAGCTGGATTCTATTAAAAATAAAGTACTAATCAAAATTAGCATTAAGCAGTAAACAAAATGAGCTTTATTTTTATTTTTTTTTAATAAAATCATGTTAGTTTTATTGAAGAAGGCTTAGGAAACTCCAGTTAGAAAGGCATGATAGCAAATGAGTAGCATTGACCTTAAGCAATAATTAAATACCAATTTCAGTATGAAAGTGCCAATTTTCTTTCACTATGGCCAAAATCATATTAATTTTTTGATTATATACATTTATATACAATAAATCTTATACATTTATTGTGTTTACCAAAATGTCTTCAATGGTACTTTAAGATTTCACTATATAGTAGTAGGGATCATCTGTCTTTACTATGTTTAATCAAAAATGGGCAAAAGATTTTTAGTGTTACAAGAAGCAGCTACTGATCCTTGCATATTAAGACATTTTTGGAGAAAATTCTTATTTTAAAGATTTTTTGGATAATAAAAATATAAAGTCATTCAAAATTTAAAATTTTATTCTGCCCGCCATTAGATAACAAAAACAACAAATGGCAAGATACAGTTGTATAGGTTTTCACACACACACACATGCACACGCATGCACACACACACACATAAAAAAAACACCCTTCCCTTTCTGACTAAATAGACATCATAATAACAGAAATTTTTAAACTTACTATTATCACTTTAAATTTGATCATTAATAAAATAATTGCACAACATCTGAGTGTAGACTTTTATGTTGGGTGAAAGAATACAATGTAAAATATGGAAGTTACTGTATGTGGGTGTGAGGATTTTAGATATGGAGAAGCGAATGGACAATTGAAGACGGAAAGAGAATTGATTTCCTCACAAAGGAAGAAAGAAATAAAAGAAACACATGTCATATTCCACATGTCGAAGAAAGAAAAACATCAACCCATTCAACAAGAGACTTGATATGTGTTGAAATTTAGAGACAGTAATGAAGGAAAATAATTTTAAAATAAATATAATAATCATATTTATAGTATTGTATAATATATATCCTCTGATTTCTCTTAATAACAGACATGTATAGATATTCAAACATTTTTCTCTGATCTATTGCAAATCTTCTCATCATTTTACTAGACTATTTTTCTTGTACATATATGATAATTTAACATCAATGAAGCCTGGTTAGTTTTTACATAGGGATATAAAATGACTTCAAACCATTTGCTTCAGGGTATCTTTTTAAACACCACATACTTTGGGAATTTAAAAATGGGGTAATGTATATGTGTATTCATATTTATGTTCTCTTTATTAAATTTCCTCATAATTTGTCTAAAGTTGGAGGCCTGTCTAGCTGTTGAAGTCAAATTGGGAAAAAAAATTCAAATGCATTTTTTGAAAATTGTTTGGATCATAAGTGACTTTTTCTGTTCTATATATTTTTGACTTTATTGGTTTCTATATATCACCCAAAATGATAAACAGAAAGCAAATATATAATATAAAAAAGAGAACATGCTGATAATTTTAGTATTATCATGCTAAATATATGAAAGAATTTAGGAGAAAATAAAATTGACTGTTTAGATCTATAATTATCAGATACAGCTAAAATTTTCTACTATCCAGGCTAACATTTCCTAAGTTTGTGTATCTGTGTTGGGTGTTTATAATAAATAATTCAGTTCTTAAATAATTGGTCCATATTTATTTTACTCTTCTGCATTTAAGAAACATTTTGTTTTTCTTATTTTTAACAGCGTTTTTTAAAAAATCCGAATTATGTTCTTAAATATCAATATGATTACATTACCACACACTTCCCTGTATATATTCCAAACCCTCACATATACATCTCTTTTCTCTATTTGAAATTCTTGTCCTTTTTTCCAAATAAATTGATGTTACTTTAAGTTCTTTCTCATTCCTGGCTTGGGCTTATTTCTCATAGTTCATTTCTATTATAAAATTATACATCTGAGTCTTACATTGCATGCATTTTCATGATATCATTCAACTTATTTGTTTTCATTCAAATACTTTTCTGATGGCTCCAACATCTATATACATCAGAATATGACATATGAAAAATCTATTTTCAATAAAATTTATATATCTATATATTATTATTTCTACTAACTATATATTATATTTACTATAATATTCTTTATATAGAAATATAAAGAGCAATTTTCATAAGCTTACTCACACAAATTGTTTACATGAGTTTGTTAAGTGGTATTATCAAAATACATAGAAAATAACTTTGTAATATTCTTTCAAAAGTGTTTTCTCGTAAGTAACCACTAACTTAAAATTTTCATGTGCATAAGTAAAGATTCTCTATCAAATTAATTATATAGTTTCATTTCAAAAATGAATGAAATGCTTTGAAATAATTTATAGTTAGTGAGATAATTATTTTAATAAAATATAATTCTATTAATAAAACAATTTTTTTTAAACTAACTGTAGGTCAGGACAAGATTTGAGAATTCATTGCCACTAAAAGTTTCCACTAATATTTCCAATAGAAGCATGGAAAACCATTGCAAATACAGATGATTACTTAGATTTTATGTATATATATTTTAAAATCTAGTCTGTTCTCTCTATATACTCAAATAAAAAATTAAAGTAAATATAAAATCACTGGAACAATGAGCTCATTTGCATGCAAGTTTTGTTATGGACCACTTCTTGAATATTTTCCATTAGTGTATCCATTCTGTAAATATTAAATTATTTCAGTGTTGTGTTCAAAATATTGTAAAGAAACCAATAGAAAGAAAGTATAAAGACAGAAAGAAAGAAAGAAAGAAAGAAAGAAAGAAAGAAAGAAAAAACAAAGAAAGAGAAGAAAGAAGGAAGGATATAAAGAATGAATGAAGGAAGCAAAGGAGAAAGAAAGAAAGAAAGAAAGAAAGAAAGAAAGAAAGAAAGAAAGAAAGAGAAGAGACATAGACTGTGACTATACAAAACAGACCGAGGGGTGAGTGACCAACCAGCCAGCTGAACAGTCCCATCTCTAGATTTTAGGCCCCAGGGCAATACAACAGGCCCCTCCGCCATTTACTTCAACTGCACTAGCCAGTTAGCAGGCAAACCTCCTGCAAGCAGCTGTCCCAACATCCCCCAATCAGGACTTGTAAAGTACAAGATCCGCTCTGCCCCCAAATCCATCTATCCCCTGAAACATCAGTGCCTCCCTGAGACACAGAGTGTACAAAGAGCAGCTTCCTAAGATACAGAGAGCAACTGCAAATATTGATCCAAAAGAATAACTGTGAAATACAGACACCAATTGAAAGGACTGAAGCAGAGGCAATGACACTGTCTGCAACAATTGGAGGAAGAGATTGGTAGGTG
The DNA here is from genome assembly GCF_982192425.1 of Myodes glareolus. Classification (NCBI taxonomy): domain Eukaryota; kingdom Metazoa; phylum Chordata; class Mammalia; order Rodentia; family Cricetidae; genus Myodes; species Myodes glareolus. The sequence continues at coordinate 39,212,478 of NC_142045.1, read as the reverse complement.
CTAATACATGAATATATTCAAAAGCATAAAAGCAATGTGGAAATACCAGACACTAGTGTTCCTACAACAGGAATACCTGAATAACCTAAGAAAGAGGAAGAAAATAGCCTTAAATATAACTTTATGAGGATGATAGAGACCCTTAAAGAGGAAATGAAAAATTCACTTAAAGAAATGTTGTAAAATGGAAACAAAAAATTGGAAGAAATCAGTTAAACTCTTAAAGAAATCCAAAGAAAACTAAAATAAAAAAGCAACGAAATAGGTGAAGCAAAACAATTCAAACAGATCAAGACTTGAAAACTGAAATAGAAACAATAAAGAATGCAAACCAAGAAATGGATACTCTGGGTAAATGAACAAGAATCACAGATGAAGGTATTACCAACATAATATAAGTGATGAAAGAGACTCTCAGGAGTTGAAAATACAAGAAAAAGAGTCATCAGTCAAAGAAAATGTTAAGTCCAACAAATTCTTAACAAAAAACGCCCAGCAGATATGGGACACTTTGAAAAGACCAAGCTTAAGAATATTAGGGATGGAAGAAGGAGACTATCTCCAACTACCAGACACAGAAAATATACCCAACAAAATCATAGAAGAAAACTTTCCCAACCTAAAGAAGGATGTACCTATGAAGGTACAAGAAGCATACAGAACACCAAATAGAAGGAACAAAAAAAAAGTCCCCTCACCATATAATAATCAAAACACAAAACATACAGAATAAACGAAGATTATTAAGATATGCAAAGGAAAAAGGTCAAGTAATATATAACAGCAGACATATCCGAATTACACCCAAATTCATAACAGAAACTCTGAAAGAAGGTCCTAGACAGACATGTTACAGTCACTAAGAGACCCCAGAGGCAAGACCAGAATAATATACTCAGCAAAACGTTCGATCAGGATAGATGGAGAAAAGAAGATATTCTATGACAGTTCCAAATTAAGTAATACCTATCCACAAATTCAGCCTTACAGAAAGTACTAGAAGGAAAACTCTAACCCAAGAAAAATAAGTTGCACCAGTGAAAACACGGGCAACATGCAACCTTACAACAGCAAACCCTAAAGAAGGGAAACATACAAACGCTACCCTCAAAAATTATAGCAATTAACAAGTATTGACCATTAGTAATATCATTAGAATAAATTCATCTATAAAAAGACACAAGCTAACAGAATGGAAAGAATTTAAAAAAACAAGTTGCATCCCTCTGCTGCATAAAATAAACACACCTCAAAGTCAAAAGACAGGTATTACCTCAGAGTAAAAGTTTAGGAAAACATTTTGCAATCAAATGGACCTTGTGGATGCAGCTATCCTAATATCTAATAAAATAGGTTTCAAACTAAAGGTAAACAAAAGAAATGGAGAAAGACACCTCATATTCACCCATCAAGAGAAAGTCTCATTTCTGAACATTTGTGCCCCCGAATACAAGAGAACACACATGTTTAAAAGAAATAGTATTAAGGCTTAAATTAGACATGAAACCCCACACACTAATAGTAGGAGTCTTCAACATGTCAAAGTATACCAATGGACAGGTCTGCGAGACAGAAAATTAACAGAGTAATAAGAAAATTGACACTAATTTCACTAATTAACACTAATTAAATCCACTAACCAAAAGGCAGCGAGAGAATATGAAAATTAACTAGATCAGAAATAAAAAGAGGACATAATACAGACAATGTAGAAATGGATAGAATAATTAGGTCCTATTTCAAAAACCTATACTCAAAAAATTGAAAAATCTAGTCAAAGAAATTGAAAAATTTCTAGATAGGTACGTCATACCAAAATTAAGTCAAGATCATATGAACAATTTAAGTAGACCTTTAATCCCTAAGGAAATAGAAGCAGTCATCAAAATCTCCAAACCAAAAAGGCTCAGGGTTTTAGTGTAGAATTCTACAAAAACTTCAAAGAGGAGCTAATTGCTTTGAAATTACTCCACACAATAGAAACAGAAGGAACATTGGCAAACTCTTTTTATCAGGCTACAGTTACCCTGATAACCAAAGCACAAAAAGGCTAAACTATGAAGTAGTATAACAGACTAATCACCATCATGAACATTGACACATAAAAATACTTAATAAAATACTGGCAACACAGATCCAACAACACAGAAAATAAATCATCAGCCATGATCAATTTGGTTTTATCCCAGAGGTGCAGAAATGGTTCAACATACAAAAAAAAAAAAACCTGTCAGTGTATTTTGCCAAATAAATAACTTGAAAAAACAAACATATAATCATCTCATTAGATGTTGAAAACCACTTTGAAAATCCTTCATGCTTTCACGACAAAGGTATTGAAGAGATCAGGAATACAAGGACCCTATCTAAACATAATAAAAGCAATATACAGCGAGCCAACCGTCAACCTCAAATTAAATGGTGAGAAACTCAAAGTGATGTCACTAAAATCAAGAACAAGACAAGGTTGTCCACTCTATATATCTATTCAAAAAATTACTTGAAGTTATACCTAGAGCAATAAGACAAGGACTATAGATAAAGGGAATACAAATTGTAAAAAAAAAAAAACAGTCACATGTTTGCTATTTACAGACAATATAATAGTATACATTAGTGACCCCCAAAATTCTTCAACTCCTACATCTGATGAACTGTTTCAGTAATGTGCAGGATACAAGATCAACTAAAAAAAAATCAGTAGCCCTCCTATATAACATAATAAATGGACTGAGAAAGAAATCAGAGAAACATCAACTTTTTCAATAGCCACAAATAACATAAAATATCTTGGGTTAACACTAACTGAAGAGGTGAAAGACCTGTATGCCAACAATGTTTAGACTTTGAATAAATAAACTGAAGATGATAACAGAAAATGGAAAGATCTCTCATGGTCTTGATTAGGTAGGATCAACATCATAAAAATGGCAACCTTACCAAGAGCAATCTGTAGATTCTATTCAATCTCCATCAAATTCCTGACACAATTTTTCACATAACTCTAAAGAACAATCTCAACTTCATATGGAAAAATAAAAACACACAACAACACAGAACTATTATCTAGCCACAAACTCAGGCCTACACAAAGTACTAGAAGGAAAACTCCAAACCAAGGAAATTGGCTACATTAACAGAAACACAGAAAATGGATGATCTCACAAAACCAAAATCAAAGAAGGAAAAAAACACAAAGCAGTATCACCAACAATGAAAACTAAATTAACAGGAGATAGCAATCAGTCATTAATATCTCTTAATATAAATGAACTCGAATTTCCTATAAAAAGACACAGGCTAACAGATTGGATACAAAAACAGAATCCATCCTTCTGCTGCATACAAGAAACGCACCTCAACCTCAAAGACAGAGATCACCTCAGAGTAAAGACTTTGGAAAAAATTTTCCAATCATTTGGACTTAAGAAACAAACTGGTGTAGCTATTCTAATAACTAACAAAATAGACTTAAACTAAAATCAGTCAAAATAGACAAGGAAGTACATTTCATATTAGCCACAGGAAAAATCCATCAAGAGGAAATCTCAATACTGAACATCTACACCACGATTACAAGGGCACCATCACATGTAAAAGAAACACTTCTAAAACTTAAATCACACAGGAAACCACACACACTAATAGTGGGAGACTTCAACACTCTACTTTCCCCACAGGACTGGTCAGTCAGACAATAAATTAACAGAAAAACAAGGGAACTAACAGATGTAATCAGTCAAACGGACTTAAGAGGCATCTATATAACATTTCATCCAAACATAAAAGAACATATATTCTTCTTAGCACCTCATGGAACCTTCTCAAAAAAGGACCACATCCCCACATCCTCAGTAACAAAACAAACCTCAATGGTAAAATAAATAAATAAATAAATAAATAAATAAATGAAAACACCATGTATCTTATTAGGCACCATAGCTTAAAATTGGAATTCAACACCATCACTAATTCCAGAAAGGCCACAATCTCAGGGAAATTAAACAATGCTCACCAGAAGCATCAATGAGTCACAGAAGAAATAAAGGGAGAAATTAAAAACTTCCAAAAATTCAATGAAAATGACCACACAACATACACAAATTTGTGAGAAAATGAAAGCAGTGTTAAGAGGAAAATTCAGAGCACTAAATACCTATATAAAGAAACTGAGAAAAATTCTACAGCAGTGAATTAACAGAACACTTAATAATTTTAGGACAAAAAGAAGCAAACTCACACAGGAAAACTGGACAGCAGGAAAAAATCAAATTGAGAGAAGAAATCAACAAAACAGAAAAAAAGAAAACAATACAAAGAAACAATGAGACAAAGAGTTGATTTCTCGAGAATATCAACAAAATATACAAGCCTTTATCCAAAATAACCAAAAGGCAGAGAGAATATCTAAATTAACAAAGGCAGAAATGAAAAGGGGGACAAAACAAAAGACACAGAGGACATCCAAAGAATTATAAGGTCGTATTTTGAAACCCTGTACTCAACAAAATTGGAAAATTTAAAGGAAATGGACAATTTTCTGGATAGATATCACTTCCCAAAATTAAATCAAGATCAGATAAGCAAATTAAACAGACCTATAACTGCTAAAAAAGAAATAGAAACAGTTATCATAAGTCTCCCAACCAAAAAGAAAAAGCAAAAAGCCCAGAACTGAATGGTTTCAGCTCAGAATTCTACAAGATTTTCAAAGAAGAACTAATAATAATACGCCTCTAATTGTTCCACACGATAGAAACAGAAGGAATATTGCCAAACTCTTTTTAGGAGGCTACTATTTCCCTGATACCCAAACAACATAAAGATATTACTAAGAATGAATTAGAGACCAATCTCACTTATGAACATCGATGCAAAAATATTCAATAAAATACTAGTAAATCATATCCAAGAACACATCAGTAATATAATCCACCATGTCAAGTTTGCTTTATCTCAGAAATGTAGAAATGGTTACATATGAGAATCTGTCAACGTAATCCACCATATCAACAAACTGAAAAATAAAAACCACATGATCATCTCATTAGATCCTGAAAAAACTTTCGACAACATACAACATTCCTTTATGATAAGGGTCCTGGAGAGAACAGGGATACAAGGAACATACCTAAACATAATAAAGGCAATATACCATCAGTCAACAGCCAATATCAAACTTAATGGAGAAAAATTCACAGCAATCCCACTGAAATCAGCAACAAGATAAGGTTGTCCACTCTCCTCATATTTATTCAATACTGTTCTTGAGGACCTAACTAGAGTGAAAAGACAAAAAAAGATCAAGGGGATACAAATCAGAAAAGAAGAAGTCAAACTCTCACTATTTGCTGATGATATGATAGTTTGCATAAGCGGCCCCAAAAATTCTACCAATGAACTTCTACAACTCATAAACACTTTAGGTAATGTAACAGGGTGCAAGATTAACTCAAAAATATCAGTAGCCCTCCTTTACACAGAATATAAATAGACTGATAAAGAAATCAGAGAAACATCACTCTTCACAATAACCACAAATAGAATAAAATATCTCAGTGTAACTCTAATCAAACAAGTGGAAAACCTGAATGGCAAAAACTTTTAGTCTTTGAAGAAAAAAATTGAAGAAGACACCAGAAAGTGGAAAGATCTCCCATGCTCTTGGGTAGGTAGAATTAACATAGTAAAAATGGCAATCTTACCAAAACAACTTAAATATTCAATAAATCCCCATTAAAATCCCAGCAAAATTCTTCACAGACCTCAACAGCTTCACAAGGAAAAGCAAAAAACACAGGTTAGCCAAAACAATCCTGTACAATAAAGAAACTTCTGGAGTCATCACAATCCCTGACTTCAAACTCTACTACAGAACTACAGTGGTGAAAACAGCTTGGTATTGGAACAGAATTAGAGCGGTTGACCAATGGAACCAAATTGAAGACCCAGATATTAATATCCACACACCTATGACAACTAATTTAGGACAAAGAAGCAGAAAACATCAAATGGGAAAAAAGCATATTTAACAAATAGTGCTAGCATAACTGGATATCAACATGTAAAAGAATGAAAATAGATTCATATACATATGTATATGTATATGTGTGTATAACCATGCACAAAATACAAGTCCAGATGGATCAAAAACCTCAACATAAAACCAGCCACACTGAACCTCATAGAAGAGAAAGTGGGAAGTACACTTGAACTCACTATCACAGAAGACTACTTCCTAAATATAACCCCAGTAGCACAGACACTGAGAGAAACAATTAATAAATGGGACCCCATGAAACTCAAATGGTTCTGTAAAGCAAAGAACATGGTCAACAAGACAAAATGACAGCCTATAGAATGGGAAAAGAACTTCACCAACCCCACATCAGACAGAGGATTACTCTCCAAAATATACATACAACTCAAGAAATTGGTCATCAAAAGAACAAATAATCCACTAAAATGTGGGGTACAGACCTAAACAGAGAACTCTCAACAGAGGACTCTAAAATGACTGAAAGACACTTAAGGAAATGCTCAACATACTTAGCAATCAGAGAAATGCAAATCAAAATAACTCTTAGATTCCATCTTACACCTGTTAAGAATGGACAAGACCAAAAACACTGATGACAACTTATGCTGGAGAGGTTGTGGCGTAAAGGAAACACCCCTGCATTGCTGGTGGGAGTGCAAGTGGGTACAGACTATTTGGATATCAGTATGGTGATTTCCCCGAAAATTAGGAAACAACTTTCCTCAATACACAGCAGTACCACTTTGGGGTATATACCCAAAGGATGTAAAAGCATAACATAAGGGCATGTGTTCAACTATGTTCATAGCACCATTGTTTGTCATAGCGAAAACCTGGAAACAGCCTAAATGTCCCTCAATGCAAGAATGGATAAGGAAAAATGCTATATTTGCACAGTAGAGTACTACTCAGCAGAAAAAAAATATAATGACATATTAAACTTGGAGGAAAATGTATGGATTTAGAAAACATCATATTGAGTGAGGTAATCCCAACCCAGGACAAATATCATAGGTACTCACTCATAAGTGGCTTTTAGACATGAAGCAAAGAAAACTAGCCTACAAATCACAATTCCAGAGAACCTAGACAACAATGAAGACCTTAAGAGAGACATGTGTAGATCTAATCTACATGAGAAGTAGAAAATGACAAGATTTTCTAGGTAAATTGGGAGTATGGAAACCATGAGGGAGGGTTGCAGGTTAGGGGAGTAATGGGGGGGGGAGAAAAAATGTGTAGCTTAATAAAATCAATTTAAAATTTTTTAAAAAGATGTCAAAGAATGCAAATAAGTTCATATCTATTAACTTACACAAAACTGAAGTTGAAATGGATAAAATACCTCAACATAAATCTGGCCACACTGAATCTCATAGAAGAGGAATTAGGAAGTAGCCTTCAATGCATGGGCACAGGAAATCACTTTTAAATATAACGCCAGTAGTACAGGCACTGAGAGCAGCAATCAATAAGTATAACCTCCTGAAACTGAGAAGGACACAGTCAATAAGACACAACAAAAGGCTAAAGAATGGGAAAATATCTTCACCAACCCCACATCAGAAAAAGGACTGATCTCCAATATATATATAACAAGAAACTGGACAACAAAATAACAAATAATCCAATTTAAAAAAAAAATGATGTACAAATCTAAGCAGACAATCTTCAACAGAAAATCTTTAAGGGCCAAAAGACACTTATGAAATTTCTCAACATCTTTAGCCATTGGTGAAATGCAAATCAAAATTACTCTCAGATACCATCTTACATCTGTCAGATTGGTTAAGGTCAAAAACCTCAATGATTCTCTCATTAGATCAGTCCCTTTGTATCAGTGGGTGAACACACTCCTCACAGTCCTGCCTTTCTTGTTCATGTTCTCCCTCCTTTTCTCCTCATTTGGACCTTGGGGGCTCAGTCCAGTGCTCCAAGACCTGGAGGGAGGGGTGAGGAACTTGAACTTCCCACAGGGCAGGAAACACTGACTGCTCTTAGGGCTGGAGAGGGAGGAGGAGAGGGAGTGGGGGGAATGGGAGGGTATTGGGAGGAGGGGCGGAAGTGGAAACTTTTATAAATTAATAAAAAAAAACCTCAATGATTGCTTATGTTTGGGAGGATGCAGAGTAAGGAGAACACACCTCCATTGTTGATGAGTGGGCAAACTTGTACAGCTACTTTGGAAATTTGTATGGCACTTTTTCTTAAAATAGGAAATCAATCGACCTCAAGACCCAGCATATACCTGAAAGATGAACACTCATATCAAAAGGACATTGGCTTCATTTCAGTCACAGCCATATTATTTGTAATGGCCAGAACATAGAAACAACCTAAAATGCCCCTCAACTGAAGAATGGTTAAGGAAAATGCGGTACAGTGATACAATGAAGTACTACAAAGCAGGAACAAAAATATGACATTTTTAAATTTGCATGCAAATAGATTGAAACAGAAAAAAACTTGCTGGGTGAGGTAATCCAGATCCAGAAGACAAATACAATATGTACTGTCTCATAAGAGGATATTAGACATAAAGCAAAAGGCAAACCAGTCTATAATCTATGAACCTAGAGAAGTTCAGTAACAAGGAAACCCTAAGAGAGACATACATGAATCCCTCTGGAAAAGGTAAACAGACATGATATCATTAGAAAATTGGGAGCATGGGAATGGTTGGAGAGCAGAAGAGAAGTAGGAGGGGAGAATGAGAGGGCGTTGAGAGCATGAAATGGAGGAAGACAGTGGGAGAACAAGTAAAGATATATTTTTATTGGGGGAGATATTATGGGGAAAACCTGGCACTAGGGAAATTCCCAGGAATTCACAATGATGATCCTAGTTAATATCATAAGCAACAGTGGAGAGGGTGCCTGAACCGACCTTTCCCCTGTAATCAGATTGATGATTGCCTCAATTGTCATCATAGAACCTTCATCTGATGGAAGCAGATTTAGAGATCCACAGCTAAGCACTGGACCAAGTTGCCAGAGTCCTGAGAGGCAGGAGCAATAGTATAAGCAAAGGCATCAAAATCATGGTGGGGATACACCCAGAAACAACACAGACCTGAACTAATATGAGTTTACTGACTCTGAACTGACAGAGGGCAACCTGCGTAGGACCAAACTAGGCTCTCTGAATATGGATGACAGTTGTGTGACTGAGGCATTCTGTGGAACCACTGGCAGTGGGACGAGGATTTATCCCTAGTGCATAAGCTGGCTTTTTGGAGCCCATTCTCTTTGGAGAGATACGTTGCTCAACCTAGATATGGGGGATCGGCTTCGTCCTACCTTAAAGTGATGTGCCAGAGTTTGTTGACTCCACATGGGGAGCCTTACCCTCTCTGACGAGTAGATAGTGGTGGGTAGGTGGATGTGGCAGGAGTGGAAGGAAGAGAATGAGTGGGACCTGGAATTGGTATGCAAAATGAGAAAAGATTGTTTTAAAAAGTAAACAAATGAAAGAAAAAAGAAAAGAAGGAAGAACAAGAAAGAGAAGAAAGAAAGATGCAAGGGAGAGAAAGAATTAAAGGAACATAGAAATTATTCAACTCAGTCAACACACTTTTCTTTAGAAAGTGATATCTACCCTATTTTGCATAAGCATTCTACTTCAGTAGCTATTCAAACACTAGAAAGGATGGTCTGTGTTTGAGACAAGGAACATAATCTCCAAGTATTTAAAGTTTGTGGTTTTCTTTAAAGCCGAGTGGGTTTTAGCACCTTAAGGGAATTAAAAGGCTTTTGAGAATGATTTTTATATCAACATGCTCCAAAGCTGTCATAGGTTTCAGGCAACCATTTTCAAGATATTTTGTTCAAATAATGGGTTTGTTTTATTCTCCAATAAATCATTCAGTAATCCCTTGCATTGCAGCTTATTGCTGCTGTAGCCAAAGTTAATTAATTAGAAATATTAAAGCTTGGATTAACTCTTGGACCTGATTCACAAATCATTTACTTGAAAGTATCTAAGTTACCCAGTAAATTTACTTTTAAATGTAATACTACACTAGAGAAACATATGTTTAAAAAGAAACTTTTTTCTTTCCTTATTTTATTGATTTTTGTTGAGCTCTAAAAAAAACTTTTAAAGACAGTGTAGTCCATATGAAATAAGAGTTTTATGGCTTCTTGCAAGGTTTCTCTAGGCAAATTGACTCAAGCTGTTTGTACTTATATCTGTTCTGGGAATTGTTCTCATAAGTTTTTCCTGGTATATGTTTTATTTTGAGGAATAAAATAATTATCTGAAGAGGAAGTGATATCATTCAACAGTGTGGCTGGCATGTTAGATTACAAAAGCAGCCCATATGAATTCCTGAATTTTTAGAGTCTAAGACAATAAGTGAAGGAATGCTGACAATATTTCTGGAGATCTACTACTGACATGCCCAATTATATTCTAGACTCTTCCTTCAGCAGTCAGAAAACTTTTCAGGGAATTGATACAAACATCCAAGTTGTGACTCCAATGTATATTTGGCCATCAACTTCAATGGTTTTACTCTTATTGGGAATGTACAATGCATAAATACATTTAAAAAGTATACTTTAGGCAATATGCCTTGCTTTCTCCCACAGCTATGGAATGTACATAGGCTTTTTTTTCTGCTTCTTCAAGATTTCTACCATAAGGTATGAGAAAACAAATGGAGGAAACAGAAGCAGAAGGTCACTTTGAAGGTATTCACATATATTTATAATAGTATCCTGCAGGATAGAGATTTCATTGCCAAAATCGTTATTTTCACTCTTTTAGATGCCATGAGAAAAATATAGTTTTAATGAAAAATGCAGAGGAATTTTAAAATCCAAGTTTTCACTCATTATAGATGATTCCAAAGAGCAGAATAATCTCAGTAACATTCCTACATTACCCTACAGAAAAGCACAATCGTCTTATTTTTTATGGTGGCAGGTATCAATGATAAAAATCACTCAGGGAATCAAAATTTTATACTGGTTATTGTAAAAAAAAATCATTAAAGAAATGTTAAGAAAAACACAAAAAAATAACAAAAACACAGATCTCTCTATTTCTCCTGTTCTTTTCTCCTCTTGAGACTGCTCATAGAAGGCTCTGTTAGTTCCAGATTGCCTCTTTCAATTTCTGTTTTCATCAGAGGGACACAAGGTTATATTCTCTCATAAAGCAATTTACATAATGATTCAAATGAACATTTCCAGGCTAAATTTTTGGTCACCAAGATAATCAGAAAAATGTTCTAAAGAGATTAAGTAGGTGCTTGAACAGCTATTTGCTGATGACACCAGGAAATTAAAAGTTATAATAAGGAAAGCAACTTCTTACCCTGCCAAAGCCTCCCACTTCCATTCAAGTTTTAAAATACATACTTACTCTCAGAGAGAAATTGACTTTTTAAAGCTGCATGATATTAAAGATATTTTATGTTTTAAAAAAATTTCTCTAAATTACTAAGAATAAAGAAATTTCTTCTTTGTTGTTAGTGAATTTTTCTTGATATTTGTATTAATTACTGTATCTATTCTTCATTATTTTTAAAACTATATTTTTCAGATAGTATGGGAAAAGTCATTGCAGTATTTGAAAAATACGGGTTTCTTTCTTTACTGTTTTTGACCTTGATTTCAGTGATCTTTGTATTAAGTTCAGAAGGTGCCGATGGAAAGAAAACAATATAATTAAAATATATTTATGTGGTTTGATGTAATTGAATACCCATATCAAATTGGCTAATTATTTCCATTATTTGTCATGAATGTCAAACTCAAAATTATGTAATTTACCTATGACAAAAGATTTCTTAAACATTAATTTAACCATCAAATTCTTTCTGTGCATATTAAAGAATATAGGTCTTACTTACTTACCAGAGATTTCTACTTTCTCTTTCCAAGCAATGAACATGTACGATGATTATTCCACCATTTTTATGAATGGATAAATGAACACTCTTTGTTTGAGAGCTGTATCATAAATATAATTCAGGAGGGAGGAAAACACAGCAGCAATACTGCCCAACAGACAAGATACAAACATCTGCTAAATCAAAATAAAAATAGAAAAGAAAGATAAAAAGAAAGAAAGCAATTTGGGTATACATGATAAAATTTATCTGCAAAATTATAGTTAAGAATACAGTAAAGGAGAGCAAAACAAAAGAAATCAAGGGGGGAAAGAGTCTGAAATATGTATACAAGGAAAATGCATTGGTACAAATGAAACAAACTAATCCAAGAAGAAGTTAAGCAAAAATGGGAGAAAAATCTTTGCCAAGGAGATGGAGACATGACGAGAGGAATGAAAATCCCCTCCTACATTAAGTTGTCTATCAATGATGGTTATTGAAGCTACTGATGAATGCTACCTAAAGCTTAAATTAAATCCCATTTTCTGAAGACAACACACAGTTTGAATACAATATTTGGAAGATTTGGAACTGGAATTGACCTCAGAAGATTAGCACTCATAGTATCTGATGATACCTTGCAGACTGACAAGGGAGAAAACAAACAATAGTCTGATCCAGAAGGAAGTCTGGGAAATATAAAAGTGACCAGTGTGGCAAGATAACCAATAGAGGCTACAGTGGAAATACACAGTGGGGGTGAGCAACAGTCAGCTCATTGGACTTGTGGCCAGCTCAGTAGGATAAAATCCATCCCTGAATCTCTAAACATAGGAGACTACTTGTGGTTTCTGTGGTCAAGACCCTAGAGGAGAATTGACCACTGCTACGTTCCTAAACCACTATAATTTCTAATTGCAGTCTAAATACTTTGTTATGAACAGATAAGTGTCTTTTATACCTTATCAAAAAAGCCTCTTTTTAATATTTTATTTTATGTTTTTAAAAAATAAAACAAACTTTTTTCCTTTTACATATCAATCCCAGTTCCCACTCCCTGCTCCCCATGCCCCAGTCACTCCTAAGAGAGGGCAAGGCACTCTGATTTGGAAAAGGTCTAAGGCACTCCCCACTATATCAAGGCTGAGCAAGGTATCTATCCAAAGAGATTAGGTTCCCCTAAAGCCTGTACTAGAATAGGGACAAATCTTGGTGCTACCACTAGAGGCCAAACAGTCTGCCCCAGCCATACAACATTCTCCCACATTCAGAGGGACTAATTTGGACCTATGCTGGTTCCATCCCTGTTCAGTGAGCTGGTGAACTCCCATTAGCTCAGATAAACTGTTTCTGTGAGTGTACCCATCTTGGACTTGACCTCTTTGCTCATATTCCCATTTCCCCACTGTTTAACTGAGTTTGGGAGCTCAGCCCAATGCTCCACTGATCGTCTCTGCCTCTGCTTCCATCAGCCGTTAAATGAAAGTTCTATGGTGACATTTAAGATATGCATCGATCTGACTACAGGGCAAGGCCAGTTCGGGCACCCTCTCCTTTACTGCTTAGCATCTTAACAAGGGTCATCCTTGTGAATTCCGGGAATCTCTCCAGTGCCAGGTTTCTTGCAGACCACAAAACGGTTCCTTCAATCAGAAAATCTTTTCCCTCTGTGCTCCCTCCATCTCAACCATCCCATTCTCTATAGTTCTCCTCACCCTCCCCTTTTCCCCTCCTCCTCTCCCTCCAATTTCCCTTTTCTTTTCCCCTCACCTCTATAATCCCAATTTTGTGAAGCAATCTTGTATATTTCTTCTTTTCAGGTGGATCTATGTATGTTTCTCTTAGGGTTCACCTTGTTATTTAGCTTCTCTACGATCATGAACTATAGGCTCAATATCCTTTGCTTTACAGTTAGTATCCACTTATGAGTGAGTACATACCATGTTCTTCTTTCTGAGTCTGCATTACCTCACTCAGGATTGTATTTTCCAGTTCCATTCATTTGCATGCAAATTTCAAGATGTCATTGTTTGTTACTGCTGGTAGTACTCCAATGTGTAAATGTGCCACATTTTCTTTATCTATTTTTCTGTTGAGGGGCATCTAGGTAGTTTCCATGTTAGGCTATTACAAATAATACTGCTATGAACATAGCTGAACAAATGTCCTTGTAGTGTAATTGAGCATCTTTTGGGTGAAGGCCCAAGAATGATATTACTGGTTTCTGAGGTAGATTGATTCCCAGTTTTCTGATAAACCAGCATACTGATTTCCAGAGTGGTTGTACAAGTTTGCATTCCCACCAGCAATGGAGGAGTGTTCCACTTACTCCACATCCTCTCCAGCATAAACTTTCATTGGTAATTTTGATCTTAGTCAATTTTGATCTTGACTGGTATTAGATAGTATTTCAGAGTCATTTTGATTTGCTTTTCCCAAATGACTAAGGATGGTAAACATGTCCTTAAGTGGCCATTTGAGATTGTTGAAAAATTTGTATTTAAATCTTTACCCCATTTTTAATTAGATTATTTTGAATTTTGACGTCTAATTTCTTGAGTTATTTATATGCTTTGGAGATCAGTCCTCTGTCTGATGTGAGGTTCATGAAGGACTTTTCCCATTCAGTAGGCTTCCTTTTTCTCTTATCTGATTTACAGTAGTTTTTCAATTTCAGGAGATCCCATTTATTTGTTTGCTCTCATTGTCTATGCTACCAATGTTTTATTTAGGAAGTGGTCTCCTGTGCCCATGCATTGATAGCTACTTCAAACGTTCTCTTCTATTAGGTATAACATGGTCAGATTTATATTGAAGTTTTTAATTCATTTTGGTGTTCCGATAAGATATAGGGGCTACATTATTTTTTTTATATATTGAGGTTTGCTTTGATAACAAGTACGTAGACAATTTTAGAGAAGGTTCTATGAGGTGCTGAAACATGTTTTGGTTGAATGTTCTGGAGGTTTCTGTTATGTCCATTTGAGTCATGACCTATGTTAGTTGTCTTATTTCTCTGTTCAGTTGTTGTCTGGTTGACATGCCCATTGAAGTCTCCTACTATTAGTGTGTGGGGTTTGATGTGTGACTTAAGCTTTAGTAATGTTTCTTTTGCATATGTGTGTGTTTTGTCTTTGAGACATAGATGTTAAGAATTGAGATCTTGTTGGATTGTTCCTATTATGAGTATAAAATGTCCTTCTCCATCTCTTCCTATTGATTTTACTTTTATGTCTCTTTGGTTTCTTAGGTCCATTTGACTGGAAAATCTTCTACCAACCCTTTACTCTGAGGTAATGTCTGTGTTTGAGGCTGAGGTATGTTTCTTGTATACAGCAGAAGGCTAGATCCTGATTTCATATCCATTCTCATAGGCTGGCTCATGTTGTGAGTGAACGGATTCCATTCATATTAAGGGATATTAATGATCAGTGATTGCTAATTCCTATTATATCATGGTTGTAATGTTTTCTGTTACCCTTCTTTGTGGTTTGTGGTGTGAGGTTATCTGTTGCCTGTGTTTTTGTGGGTGCAATTAGTTTCCTTGGGTTGAAGTCTTCCTTATAATACATTCTTTATGGCTGGATTTGTAGATAGGTATTTTTTAAATCTGTTTTTGTGTTGGAATATCTTATTTTCTTCATCAATGGTGATTGAAAGCTTTGCTGAGTATAGTAGTCTAGGCTTGCATCCATGGTCTCTTAGTGTCTGCAACATATCTGTCCAGGATCTTCTACCTTTCAAGATTTCAGCGGAAAAGTTGTGTGCATTTCTGATAGTTCTGCCTTGATTTCTTACTTCCTTTGCAGCTCTTAATATTCTTTCTATGTTCTGCATATTTTGTATTTTGATTATTATATGGTGAAGGGACCTTTTTTCCAGGGTCCACTCAATTTGTGTTCTGTAAGCTTCTTGTACCTTCAGTGGCATCTCCTTCTTTAGATTGGAAATGTTTTCTTCTATGATTTTGTTGAATCTATTTCCTGGGCCTTTGAACAGGAGTTCCTTTCCACCTATCCCCATTATTCTTATGTGTGGTCTATTCCTGGTGTCCCAGATATCCTGGATGTTTTATGCTAAGAATTTGTTGAATTTAATGTTGCCTTTGATCAATGAATCTATTTCCTCTATAATATCTTCAACATATGGGATTCTCTTACATCTCTTTTATTCTGTTGGTTATACATGCCTGTATAATTCCCATTTATTTACCCAGATTTTTCATATGGCTTATTTTTTTTTTGCCTCCATTTCAGTCTTCAAGTCTTGAACTGTTCGCTTCACCTGTTTGATTGTTTTCTCTTGATTTTCTTTGAGAGATTTATTGATTTCTTCCAATTTTTTGTTTGTTTTTTTTGCTCCATTTCTTCAAGGGAATTTTTCATTTACTCTTAAAGGTCTCCATAATTTTCATGAAACTACATTTAAAATAATTTTCTTCTGCTTCTTCTGGGTTAGGATATCAAGTCTCCCTTATTGTTTGGACCACAAGGTTCTGGTATTATCATGTTTCTTTTTAGGGTGCTAGATGAATGCTTGCATTGGTTTCTACCCATTCCATTTTTAGTTGGTGCTCATGGTGTCTTTGATTCTTGGTCCAATTATTAAAGTGACCATCTGTGTTCTTGAGAGCTGTTTTTGGTCTGCTCTGTACTGTCACTGTGCCTCAAGGTCTCTCTTGGCCTCTTTTGGTCTTCTACTTTGGTCTTCTCTCTTGGTTCACTCTCTTGGTCCATTCTTTGCAGTCACAGCTGTGCTTCAGAGTTCCTCTCTTGATTCACTCTCTTGGTCCTCTCTGTGTAGTTGCAGTTTGTGTTTCAGCATTCCTCTGAGATTGTGAGGGGGTTGGGGTATGATAGGAGGGTTTGGGGGCAGGGTGGAAATTGTAGCTATCAAGGTCTGACAGATGGAATGGGTGTATTGGAGAATGTGCTTGCAGGAATCTCCCCTGCTGGCTACATAGAGAAGCTGAGGCAGGTAAAGGAGGGGCCCAGGATTTATAGGAGGGTGTATAGAGTGGGGTGTCCCACTAATTGTGTCTTCATTTTCCTCTTGGTCCTCTCTGTGAAGTAGGAGGCTTTGTTTCAGAGTTCCAGTGAGGTTTCAGGGGATGGGGATAGGAGGTTTTATGTGCAGAGTGTGACCTGTAGCTTTTAGGATCCAGTGGATGATGTGAGGTGTTGGAGTGTAGGTACACAGGTCATTCCCCATTTTTCCCCCCGAGGCGCTATGCAGGGCCGTTCTGCTTCCTGGTTCCACTGCACCAGCTTGAGGGTGTAGCATAGAGAGAACTCGCCCTCTCCTGTTATGGTAATTCCACCTGCAAGCAAGGTTCTCGCCACAGGCAAGGTTCCTGGGTCAGAGAAAGAAAGGTTCCTCTTTTCTCTGTTCAGCAGCTCTCCTACCAACCTTGGGTGCGGCCCCCTGATTTTTCTCTTTCCTTGTTCCTGATGGGGGGCTGGTGTCTTTCTGCCCCACAGTATATATACCCAACTTATGCTTAATAAAGCTGCCATTTGCCACTTGCTCCTTGGTAGATGAGCCTGGTCTCTTGTGTGTGTGTGTCTGTTTTAACCCTTTAGGATATTAATCCGTTCTCGTGGGCTTGAGTCAGGAAAGAGCGCGCCAGTTTCAAGGTTCGGGTGTTCACAGAAAAGTGCGGAGGCAACATTGGAGAAAACTTTCCTGCTGACTGGCTAAAAAAGCTGAGGGAGATGAGGCAATGAGACAACCCAAGCACCCCCCTGGAACAGACCATCTAAAGGAAATTCCTATTGCTTCAACCATTGTAGATAGGATCACTTGCCAGCACACAGCTGTTGCATTTCACCAGGTCAACTCTAGACAAATGTCAGCCAAGCAGGGGATCTGATAGTTAGACAACCCTCACACACACACCTTTGCTACTACAAAACCCCAACCCTAATTGAGCTTGGGTTCTCTGATCTTTCCAATACTTTGGTCACATAGAGAATCCAAGTGTGCAAACTTATATAAAAATAAAGGTTCTTTGCTTCTACATACGTGATTCAGTCTCCTAGTTAGTTTTGGGGGACTCAGTGATCTGAGCCTAACATTCATCAGTGATAGAACAATATTGTCTTCCTATAGTGTCTGTCCTACAGACAGTATCAAAATTCATTCTGTATTGCCAAGCCTGAATATCAGAGATAAAGTCATATATATAGAATCAGAACAATAACTGACATACACTAAGAAACTTAGGGTGTTCCGTATACATTTATACAACTGAGTACCTATGCTGTTATAAAAATAATATTTTTTAATTTTAATTAATTAATTTATTTATTAAAAATTTCTACCTCTTCCCCGCCTCCCTTTTCCCTCCCCCTCCCAACCTCCTGCTCCATCTCTAGTCTTAAGAGCAGTCAGGGTTCCCTGCCCTTGGGAAGTACAAGGTCCTTCCCCCTCCATACAGGTCTATAAAGGTTACTTTGAAAGGACAAAAGACACTTAAGGTCATGCTCAACCTCCTTAGCCATCAGGGAAATGCAAATCAAAACAACTTTGAGATACCATCTTACACTTGTCAGAATGGCTAAAATCAAAAACAACAATGAGAACCTATGCTGGAGAGGATGTGGAGTAAGGGGAAGACTCATCCATTGTTGGTGGGAATGCAAACTTGTGCAGCCACTTTGGAAATCAGTATGGCGGCTTCTCAGGAAACTGGGAGTAAACCTACCTCAGGACCCAGCAATTTCACTCTTGGGAATATACACAAGAAATGCCCTACCATACTACAAAAGCATTTGTTCAACTATGTTCATAGCAGCACTATTTGTAATAACCAGAACCTGGAAACAACCTATGTGCCCCTCAATAGAAGAATGGTTAAAGAAGGTGTGGAACATATATACATTAGAGTTTTACTCAGCGGTAAAAAAAACAATGACATCTTGAATTTTGCATGCAAATGGATGGAAATAGAAAACGCTTTACTGAGTGAGGTAACCCAGACCCAAAAAGAGGAATATGGTATGTAGATTCTAGCCATAATTAAAGGTCTTTGTGCCTATAATTTGTGATCCTAGAGAAGCTAAATAAGAAGGAGGCCCTGAAGAAAATCATATAGTTATCCTCCTGGGTTTCGGAAGTAGACAAGATTGCCAGGCAAAACTTGGGTGCATGGGGGTGGGGGTGGATGTAAGGGGAGATGGGGAGAGAGAAGGGAGAAGGGGAGGATTCGGGAGAGCTTGGGGAAATGGGGTGGGTGGGATGGAGGAAGGGTGGATATGGGAGCAGGGAAGTAAACATCTTAATTAAGGGAGCCTTTTTAGGGTTTGCAAGAGACTTGATTCTAGATAGGTTCCCAGGTCCAAGGAGAGGTCCCCAGATTGTTCCTTGGGCAGCAGAGGAGAGGGTGCTTGATCTGGCCTTGCTCCATAGCCACACTGATAAATATCTTGCATACCACCATAGAACCTTCATTTGTTGATTGGTGGAGATAGAGACAGAGATCCACATTGGAGCACTGGACTTAGCTTCCTAGGTCCAAATTAAGAGCAGAAGGAGGGAGAATGTGAACAAGGAAGTCAGGACCGCGAAGGGTGCGTTCACCCACTGATACAAGGGGACTGATCTAATGGGAGCTCACCAAGGCCAGCTTGGTGAGTAATGGAGCATGTGATCAAAATGGACACTCTGAATGTGGCTGGCAATGAAGGCTGACTGAGAATCCAAGGACAATGGCACTGGGCTTTTATTCTACTGTATGGACTGACTTTGTGGGAGCCTGGTTTGTTTGGATAAAAATGATATCTTGAGTGTGTTTTGAAAATAGTAAATATCACCTGTACTGGCACATTTCTTTAGAGAATAAGGGAATGACCCCACCAGCTAAACGAAAGAAAAGTAAAGAGAAGGATGTTTAATCCATCCACTTATAATAGCATTACCCTTATAAGCCTTCAAAACTTAATTTCTACTACAAGGGGTCATGCTATATATTGTTACGTTGTCAAATATTCTAATACTCACTGTAGAGGGAAAAGGCATTAAAACAATGTCATATGGTAATTAACCTAATATTTTCTTTAAAAAGTTTGATTAATAAAATAGTACTAACATAAATCATAAAAAGCACCTTTTCCTACATTATATAAACAAGCTAAAATAGTAAGAAATTCATGCAAACAACAGAATAACAAAACTTATAAATTTAAACTGATATTTTGAAATATTCAACATATCTTTAAATGGCTTAAATATTTGCTTTTTAGCTAACAGTTGGGGCTTTTAATAAAAGGATTACCAGTGGAAAGGATATTGTGTGCTCAACTAAAGAAATAGTAAGAAGGTGGAAAATTTTAATAAATAAATAAATTTAAAAAAAGAAAAAAAGAAATAGTAAGAAGTACAAACACAACTGGAATAAATAAATACATAATTCAAAATTATAAAACAAGAAATATGTCACTTTCCTTTTTATTGCTCTTATTGAATATACACCCACAGCAATATATCATATGTATGGCATAGCACACATTAAGGATTTATTTCAGTAGAACAAAACACAAATATCTTATGCAATCAAATTTTTGGAAGTGAAAGCAAACTTACAGGAAATTTTAAATAATTTAGTCTAAAATGATTCCACATTAAGTAATTAAATAAATAGATAAAACATCAGTAAAATATGTTTAATATACTAAGTAAATATATTAAACATATTTTAGAACACTACATTGAAAAAATATACATAAACTGAAATCACCAAAGTAAATCAGCCTAATGTCAAGAATATGTTATGTTTTTTGTGGGGAGTTGTTAGCCATTTAAGTTTCTATAGATAAAAAACCATTAGAGGCTTTAGTCATCATGCTTGGTTCGCCTCCAGAATTTAGTCATAAGTGCCTATAGCTGAAACACCACAAACGTGAGCAGTCCATCAATCAGACTGGTAATGACATGGGAGGTTCATTCTTGCTAGAGGGCTTCTGTGATCTTAGGTGCTACCAGAGAAGAAACATATTCACCTGTATTATCCAACTGTGAACATTGAAATCAATAGTAATGACTAGTCTGCTAAGATCTGCTTGCTGGTGGCAAATAGTGGCATGAACATCATTGGAGCAACAACTTAACTTTCCGATTGAATTTAAGTCACACTCAACAAGATGAAAGGCAGAGCTACAACCATTGTCAGGCCAATTGTCTATAGCTAGACGGGTCATAGGCAGGACAAGAGAAACTGTCACTATTATTCTGATTTATTGACATAGTACTAAGTTGAATCCTAATGATTTATCATTATATCTAAGGATTAATGACCCCTCAGTGTTTGTTAGAGAAATTTCTTTGTGTAGTAGGTGCTGATTAAAAGGGATCTGAGACAGTCCATGGTGCAGAGAACAAGGAGACTGTAGGATGCTTTTTTTTATGAGTATTTGACTCATAAGGTCTACATTTAAGTAATGGGAAAAAGGAAGAAATAAGAAACATCACAATAGATTATAATGTTTGGGGATCATTGAAAGTGACTGGCTAATAACTCTAAAAGATTTAACCTATTATTAGTATTGTTTTGATTCTTGTTAGTACAGCAAAGTGTTGAAATAGAAAGCTCTTAAATTTGCATAAATTATGAATGATAATAAACAAAAAGATAAGTAGCTGGTAGAGTTGTTGCTGGAAATATGTTACTGTAGATATTTTACACTAAAGTATAATCTTGATATTCAAAATAATAAATTACTTATATTCTAATTCCCTAAAATATTTACTTATGAAGGAAAATTTTGTTGCTGCCAGGAATTGTCTGTCTCCTGGATTCAATGTTCTATTTAATTCCATTGTTTTAGTTTAGGATAGGAGTAGTTTTAGAAATACACAAAATCTTGAAAAGTTTTATAATTAAATATATTTTCCAAGTACAGAGAATATTATAAATAAGGTAACATTATACAGACTGATAAAATTGTATTTACAATATACATGAATATAAATATATACTTATGTATTTAACAATGGTTAAAGAATAAAGAGGATATGAATTTTAAAGAGAACATAGATATGACTATGAAACATTTTGGAGAAAGTAAGGAGAAGGAAGAATTGGTATAATGATATTATATATCATTATAAGCTGTTTATATTTGCATTTGGGGTTTCTGATCATTTACCCATATTTTCCATTTTCATAATTCTCTCTAATAGAGTTGTCTTTATTGTCTCTATTTCAGTTTTTAAATTTGAATCATTTCTTTCCCCTATTTAATTGCTTTTTCTTGGTTTTCTTCAGGAATTTTTTTAATTTATTTCATTTTTTATTTGTCTTTTTTTCTACTTCCTGGAGGGAATTTTTCATTTCCTCTTTAAGGACCTCAAAATTTACCTAAAGTTATATTTAAGGTCATTTTCTTCTGCTTCATCTGTGTTGGGGTGTTCAAGTCTTACTGTTGGAGAACCACTATTTTTGGTGATTCCATGTTACTCTGGGTGTTGTTTGATGTGTTCTTACTTTGTTTTCCACCCATCTTTTCCTCCAGTAGGTGCAGTTGAGCTTGTTTCTGTGGTGATCACTCCTCCCAGTGCCAGTGGGTCTAAGACTCAGATGGTTGCTTCTCAAAGTGGAGTTGGGGCCATGATTCTGGATGCCTGGTGTTTCTGGAGGTGGCTCCAGCCTTCTTGCTTGGGTCTTGCTTGCCTGCTCCCAGAGGTTGCTTGGCACTCCCATAGGTCGCTCAGGCTTCTAGCAGAGTTGATTTGGGCCTTGCTTTCCTGCTTCTGGAAATAGGTTAGGTCTTTGTGCCTGCTCCTGGAGAATGTGCAGACCTTCCTGTCTTTTCCAAGAAGTTGTTCATCATCTTTTGATCTTTTACGTTTGAAGGAGAATTTTTTAAGGTAGCAAATAACAATGTCTGCACCAATGTTGTTCATTGGTTGTTATTTATTTTTTCCTGGACTATTTTACAGAAATCTGATTGTAATACAAATCTGTTGGTTTGTGTTACTTATGATTGTCATTTGAACCAGATTTATTCTGTTATTTGGGTATTTCATCTAAATCATCACCAGTGCCTTTCATAATTCTAATTGCCCAAGGGTTTCTTCATCTGAAAACAAAACTGCCTGCCTTGTAAGAAATTCTATCACAGCTTTCCTTATTATCCCCTTTCTATAGCAAAATAAAGTTGCTTCTCTATAGCAAAAGTCAAATTTTATAATCTAAGCCAGTATCTTGGTAAATTAAAGGAAGACAGATTTGAATATGTTAGTATGACATCATAACAATATGATACCTCCTATGTTAGCTTCTTTTTCATCTTTTTACTTATTCAGAGACAAATCCCTCATATTGTTAACTAGCCTCAAACACTCTGTATATTTAAACATAATTTTAACACCTGATCTTACTGCCTCCTCCTTCTATCTGCTGGGCTTAAGCTAGGCACTACCATTGGAATAGAACCTATGGTTTCAGACATACTTGGTAGGGTCCTACCAAATGAGTCAGCCCCCAGTCTTTCGATTTTACTACCATATGCACCGTAAAATACATGCTTATGGTAGAAAAGAAAGGAAATAAATTGTGTAGTTAAAATAATAATAGAATATAAGATTTTTTAAGTTATCAGGTCTATTTCAAATATAAAACACAGTGTTGTTTTTCCCTCAGAAAATTCAAAGATACATACCACTTCCTATAATCAAGAAATGAGTTTCAGGCAAGCACTTTTTTTCTAATCAACATCTTAAAAACATTAATTAAAAACTTCAAATCCTCAACATAAAATTTCACATTCTATAATTCATAATTATAGGATTTTCTTACTCTCACCTACCTAAGAGATTTATACTTAGCATTATGTGTCGCCATTAGCATAAAGTTGTCAAGTGTCAGCAAAATTCCATTGCTACTGTCAACCATCAGTGGGGAAACTAATCCTAAATAGTAGTTAGATGCTACAATTCTCATACAATCTAAAAGATTTATCAACTCTTCACAATTTGTGGATAGTTTTATAATTTTTAAAATATTTTAAGACTGTTATCATAATCTTTCATTATTTTCTGTGATAATAACTTTTTCTTCAAATAATAATTGCTTTCATGAAGAATAATTTTAGAAATATAGTATGCATTATAATTTATTGTATATTACATAGAAAATCCTTAAAGAATGCATAGCTAGATGAGCTTTAAAGGAATAATAATAAACTTAATATTTTCCTCTCTCCCTTATATGAATATTTACATATAGCAATAAACTGATGATAAAAAATGTTCCCAAAGTGGTAGCTGGTTGGCTGATGGAGTTGATGGAGTTCTGCACACAGATAAGAGTATATATATATATGTATATATATATATATATATATATATATATATATATATATATATATATATACACACACATTACATCACAAGAACATTGGAACCCATACAAATGATTACTGGTTGCTCCAGAAATATTTGCACTTTCTGTCTGACTGTTGTGTTTTCTTTACAATTTGCCTATAGTTTTCAGTTTTCACTGACCGCGGATGACTTAGAATGCTCAAACTTCAAAATGAGCAAATTGTATGTCATCTTCTGTAGTCAATTTTTCTCATTAGAAATATGTCTTATGGCTGTCTAGAATGATTTCTAGATATTTTATCCTTTATACTGCCTGAAAAGTATGCTGTAATCTGAGGGAGAACTAGTCATTTAACATATTTAATAATGTCTGCAAATAGCACTGTTTCAAATCATCCATGAATACAAACAGATGTTTTAATTATCACACTTGTTATTTTATTTTTTCTGGCTCATGAACACTCCAAGTTAGAGACATAGGAAAATATGTCTTTTTATTTCCACAACTTTAAAATTTATCATCCATTAATTAATCCACAAGGAGTGGTCATTTTAGCTCCAATAGTTTGCTAACTAGTTATTGTTTTCTATGGTAGATTTGTCTGAGACAAACACAAAATTTTTTAATATTAGAATCTTAAGTACTAATATAAAAATTCATATTACCATAAAAAGAAATGTATCATTTTATTTATATGAATATATGAATAGATTACCTTTCCATGATCTAAATGATTCTATAAACTGATATGTGATACACACACACGCAAACACACATACACAAACACACACACACACACACACACACACATATATATATATATATATACAATAAGACACCTTTTACAGCATCAAGCCCAAAAGGTTAGCTTCAACGTCAATCTTGCTATTGAGAGAACATCATGGATAAATTGGAAATGTTGACTGAGTTTTCTGTAGAACCCGTTTCTCAGTTGTTAAGTCAAAGAAATCACACAGAGGTCTACATTACTTATAAACTACTGATTTGCTATTATCTCAGGCTTCTTATTAACTCTTATAACTTATGTTAGCCCATTAAACTTTGTCTGGATTAGTCACTTGGCTTGGTACCATTTTCGGCAAGGTAGGCACATCTTGAGCCCTCTGCATCTGGGTCATGACTGTAGACTGAAACTGCCTCTTCCCAGAATTTTCATTGTCCTGCCTCTACTTTCTGCCTGGTTACCCCACCTATACTTCCTGCCTGGCTACTGACCAATCAGTGTTTTATTAAAATAATACAAGTGACAGAATAAAAGACCATTGTACCATAGTAGGAAAGGGTACTTCTTGTTTTAGCTGCTGTTGTCTGACTAATAGATGCAGTAAAGATAGAGTTTGGTTGGTTATTGTTGTTACTTTTAACAATTTTTGGGTTATAATTTTACATTTTGTGTTGTCAGAGAAGCATCTGTAATTCATTTCGTCCATATAAATTTTATACCTAAATAAAAGCTTAAATAAAATCATAAGAATACATAATATTACATAAAATAATTTAAAGTGCTTTGCATTTATTTTGCATAAAATTATAAAGCATCTATATAATTTATATTGCCTGTTTTAGGATAAAAAGATAAGGTTGATCAGTCACCTTTTTATGTAGATAATATTGGTACTGAGAAAGACATGTAAAGTTTTATTGCTGTTTATTCATAGGTGCTTCATTTATAAAGTCGGAAGTTGGAAAGATCATTCCATTCCTTTCAAACTCTTTACATTCTGGTCATTTAATCTTCCAAACAAGAAAAACAAGGTGGCTTATTTGACTGAGTGACAATTTGCAGAATTGTTTAAATTCAAAGGAGAGATTAATGAGTACAAACTTTGGTAACTGGTACTGCTGCAATCCTCAGATAATTTGCCACGAATATTTTCTGTTTTCTCCATATCTGCCACTTCAATATCTGTATGTGCCCATTTTCCACCAGCTTTTCAGTCATCCCCTCTGCCAAATACACATGTCCATTCCTGAACACTAATGTGCATAATGTTCCTGGAAAGAGCTGCTCTAGATGCTGAATATTCTGCAACCCTGATTGACTACCTTTAATGACTATGGGAAGTTTAGAACGATGTAGGCCAGAACCAAATTATTTTAATGACTGTTTAACCTTCTTATGAACTATTTATTGTCACCCTTTGCATATGACATAACATCTTTTTGACCATTAAGAAAATTCTTTGTCGTGTAGAAAGAGGACCCCAGTTTCCATCAACAAAGACTCATAGTATCATCAAATATTGTCAGAGGTCTATTTCAGAGATTCTTCCTCTTTGCTTTCATCAACCTACCTGTTATTCTTATCAAAGCCAATTTAAGTGTCTTAATTTATGTTATCTATTGTTCCGTCACTATTAAAATTTCAATAACATGTTAACATGTTGAAACACAGAATTTGTGATAATCCAAATTTTTGTTTCTAGGCTTTGGTCACTTATACCTGGTTCTAGAACAAAACATCTCTTGTTCCATTTGAGAAGAACACGGTTTCTTCTGTGATAAAAATAAGTGGTAAAAAAATCACAGGATACATTCACATTTTTCTATAGAAAATGTTTGACAGTTTCTAATCATTTAAACTTGCTTCATTTCCTTCTCTCAGTCTTCTGCCTCTCCCATTGAAATCTACCTCCCCCACCCTCCTTCTCCTTCTTTCCTACTCTCCTGTCTTTGTGAGAGCTTATGAGAGAGATAGAGATAGAGACAGAGAGACAGACAGGCAAAGATGGAGACAGACAAATAGACAGAGATAGACAGACAGAGGCAGAAGGACAGAGAGACAAAGACAGAGAGATACAAAGATAGGGACAGAGGCACCGAGACAGAAACAGAGAGAGACTCATTGAGTTTAAGTAGAGTTGCTGATAGTAGCAAGAGTTGGAGGCTATTTATTGAAGACTGTGCCACTTACTCAAAGTTACAATACAAAGTTACAAAATCACAAAGATGAGTACTATTTAAGAAAATTTTGAAGAAGAACATCATGAGGAATAAGTTTGTCAGTCAGGTGAGACATACAGTTATTAACTAGATAAAAACAAACAAACAGAACAACAGCACCTAAAATCACAGTTTATTGATCACAGCTGCCCAGAGATAAGAACTGCAGCTGAGAGATCAATGGGAAAGGGTGATTGACCTGAAATTAGAAACTCAACCAGCAGTTGGGGAACAGGATAGCAACATTAAGGAACAACATGGACATTTCTCAAGTGGGTCTCCTGGGCGAATATTTAGTAGTGACTTTCTAGTCGGTAGACATGGACTCACTAGGTTCTCTCTGTGAGTAGCAAATAGGTATTGTCATACATATGCACAAGTTTTGAAGGTATCAGGATAAATGGGCTGAGTCAAGTGCAGTATATCTATTTGGTCCTTAGGGATCTGGAATCAGGAGACTGATTCTTTGACACATATATAGTTATTGAAGATAAGGAGGAGACAGAACTCAAATTCTGTGGCAAGGTTAACAGAATTCTGTTTCAGATGATAAAATATTCATTATGTTCCAAGTCGATTCTGAGGAAACACAAAGTTATTCACTCCAAAGGCATAGAAATAATAATGATGGATTTTAAATGAAGAACTTCAGGATAAATATATGAATGACTTCTTGTATAACATTTTTGAAAATTATATTAATATCAGACACCCAGTCTTGGTAGCACATTTAAAGGTTAAATTCTGAGAAACATTCATGTAAAAACTTACACTTTTTCCTTTCAACCTTAAGCTGTAATATATGTATAATTGCATAATGTATGATTAAATTAGTTTAAGCAAGTAATAAAATGTAGATAAATAATTTTATAATAAAAATAACCATGGTTTTAAACTTAAACTTAATTATTTAAATTTTGTTTAGTATTCATGCATCCATTCCTTAAATAGCAATAATTTTCATACAACTAGCACAGTGCTAAATGAACTTTTTCCTCACTTTTGTATTGGAGTTTAAACAATCTCCTATGCTTAACAGCTATATTTTTCAAATATTTGTTCTCTTCCTGGTCATTCTCCGTTCATAATTAGCTATTTCCTTTCTTTAGATGATGAAATATTTGATCTCATACATTTCTCTTTTTGAAAAATAAGAAGGCAAACTTACACTAGACCCAAGTGATTTTTTTTAACTTTCTCAAAATTATTTGAAATTCACATTTATTGACTTCCCTTTGGCTTTTTCCCCCCAGTCACTTTAAACAATGCTATTCATTTAATACCATGCAGCTGACATTTTCTTGAGTTAAATTTGCAGACTGATGTCTGACTCGACATTTCCTAACAGGAATAGAGACGGCTTAATTCCAGGAGCTTCACACATGTCATAATTTCTTCAGCTGAGCTATGTGTTACCTTGCAGGCTCCTAAGTTATTTCTGTATTATGTAAAATACAGCGTGAATCTACGGTGACATATGCCATTTGGGGCTTTTTTATCATTTGCCTAGTCAATTGTAAGGACAGTAAAGTAGAAATGAAATTTCAGAGTAGAAACAGAACACATGCTTCTGACTCTCCTCCGAGCCTTTCTATTATAGGCTGTCTCGTCCCATTGGGAGCCTCTTGAGAGGCAAGTATAAAATACTTCAGTCAGGTTTCCTCTCATCAAATAATGTCTGTGAATTTGTGATTTTTGAATCTTAGTAGAAGTGTCTCTGGCAAATTGAGCCATATCTTAAAAGGACCGACAATATCTCCAGTTAAAAAAATAGCAGGCATTGGTAACAATCGATGGCTAAACATATGTTCTCACGCATTTGGGTAAAATAGACTTTCCTTAGCCGGGAGGTAGAATCTTCTGTTGTGTTTTGGACAAATGTTTGAGAAGGAAAAAATTATTGCTATAGCAAGATAAGCAAATTAAATTTGATATTGTCCTTTTTTACTTGTTCTTCTCTCATACACCACATCCTGACTGCAGTTTCCCTTTCTTCCTCCCTCAATTCACGTCCTCTACCTCACCCCTCCTCCAAATCTGCTCCTCCTTCTTTACCTTCAGAAAAGGGTAGCCATCCCAGGGATATCAATCAAACATGGCATATCAAGTAACTTTAGACTAGGAATATACCCTCACACTGGACGAGGCAACACAGTAGGAAGAAGAAGATCCCAAAGCAGACTAAGTAGTCAGAGACTTCCTACTCCTTTTGACAGGAGTCCCACAAGAATGCCAAGCTACATAACCAAAACATATATGCAAAGAACATAGCTTTCATCCATGCTGGCTCCCTGATTATCAGTTCAGTCTATGTGAGTACCTATGTTCCCTGGTTAGTTCTATGGTGTCCTTACAGGAGCTGTCTGGCTCCTCTAGTACTTGTTGGCCCTCTTCTGCAGAATTTCCTGAACTTGCTTAATGTTTGGTTGTGGGTCTCTGTATTTGCTCCCATCAGTTGCTGGAGGATGATTATGCGAGGTTCCAGTCTACCATTACAGCAAAGTATTATTAAGAATCATTTCATTGAAAATATTGCCTCTTCTTCCCCCCGGTCATGTTTGATTCTCTTCTAAGTCTCTGGGCTATCCAGACTCTGGTTCCTGACCCTCCATGCAGAGTTAGGGTGGTTTTCCTCTAGTGGTATGGGTCTCAAGTTGGACCAGCCATCGGCTGGCTACTCCCACAAGTTCTGTGCTGCCTTTATGCCAACACATCTTACAGGCAGGAAAAAACTGCAGGTTAAAACTTTTGTGGCTGGGTTAGTGCCCCAATCCTTTCACTGGGAGCCTGTTTAGGCTCCTTATCCCATTTACTATGAGTCTTTGCTAGAGTCACCCTGGATTGCTAGGACTTTTCATTCCACTAAATTTCTCTTTCACCCTAAATGCCCCACAATTTCAATTATCTCTTCCAGTAGTCCCTCCAAATACATCCCTCCTGATCACACCTGTTCCTTTTCTCACTAACCTCCAGCACACCTGTGAAATCTACACTCTCCCTTTTCAGGGAGACACATGCATTCATTCTCTTTGAGACTTTTTCATTTCTTAGCTTCTCTGTGCCCTTACTTTACACCTAATGCCCACTTATAAGTGATTACATACCATATTTGTCTTTCTGGGTCTGGCTTATCTCTCTCAAGATGATTTTTCTAGTTCCAATCATTTGCCTGTAAATTTTATGTTATCACTGGTTTCAACAGCTGAAAAATAAGCTTTTGTAGAAATATCTCATATTTTATTCATCCATTATGTTTAGGAACATCTAAGTTGTTTACAGTTTCTGGCTACTATGAATAAAACTGTTATAAACACAGTTGAGAAAGTGTCCTTGTATATGATGGAGTGTCCTTTAAGTATATGCCCAAGAGTGATATATCTATGTCTTAAGATCAATTCTCATTTCCTGAGAAATCACCCTATAGATTTTCAAAGTGGCCCTGTAATTGCTCTGAACAGCAGTGGAGGAGTGTTTCCCCTACTCCACATTTCCACCAGAATAATATATCTGAACACAGCATATCTGAAGAAAAGGGATGCTGTAAAATGCTTTCTTTTTCATGAATAATCTATCATTTTTACATATGTGTATTTATAAATACATGTGAATATATGTAGTATATATATCTTCTGATATCTTTATGCATATTTATTTAAAAATCACATTCCATCTAAATACTGGTGAATCTATTATACATGATATCTGTACAAAGAATACATCTCTGCTTAAATGCACATATATATATATATATGCATATGTGTATGTGTGTGTAAATATAAATGCTTTTTTTTACTGGTAGAATTAAAAGGTAAAAAGTGAATAAGAGAATACAGGTTTTATTTCTGTGTAATGTCTATATAAAGAAGAATACTATATTTTATGCATAAAATAAAGTGAATTAAATGTAAATTTCAATAAATAATCTATATAAGTAGCAAAGGGCCCAGAAGCTGAAGAATAGATAATGAAATTTAAAAAATATGCACAGAATGATTGTTTCTCTCCATGCAGCAAATGTTCTTCCTGCGTAATCAACACTTACGGCATGACTAGAAATAGAGGGATATTTCACATACACTGAAAAACTGCCAAACAGGAACTGTATTGCTTTTCATTTGCTTTATAATCAACAAAATTAATTTTTCACTCTCCCTTTTCAATTCCCTGAATGTATCCATTGTCGATTGTGTAAGAATTATGATGAACACATATTAATCTGAAATTATCCCTCATTAAAGACTTAGGGCACACTGGCTTTTCCTAGGTGAGGTTTCATGGTGATAGAACCTTCATTTATGCTAGGAAATTCCATAAACCAGAAGAAAAGGCTGTTTCATGGTCAGTATCTTTGGCAGGTATGAAGGACAGTTTCTTTTTAAAGAGGTTATGTCTAAGAAAGTAATCTGTGTGCTGATAATACACACAGTCACTTAAAATCAATCTAGAATGGGATTTTGTAGATTAATGTAACTGGACTTCAGGGACAGTTAGCTGTTAGAGTAGGCAGAAGACTGATTAATTGATTGTAAACGCATATATCAGAGTGAGGATGTGTGATGGTGAGGGGCTTATGCTAATTGAACTTGTAAGAAATAGACATGGAGCCTTCAA
Source organism: Myodes glareolus (assembly GCF_982192425.1). Classification (NCBI taxonomy): domain Eukaryota; kingdom Metazoa; phylum Chordata; class Mammalia; order Rodentia; family Cricetidae; genus Myodes; species Myodes glareolus. The sequence goes on along the minus strand of NC_142045.1, from coordinate 39,180,696 downwards.
AAAACAAAGTTAATGAGCTTGGAGAAAATATTCCTAGTCCAAAGGATTTGAACAATGTTAGGGCTTTAGAAAACAATAAAACACATACACATATGTGTGCATGCATGTGCATGCAAGTACACACAAAACACTATGCATTACATCCAGCTAAATGGTCAGTGTAGGTCATAGTCTTGAAGCGATCAAGACAAAACTACTTTAACACATTTTCACATGTTATATCACAACAAACCTTAATATAAGGGTCAACTAATTATTTTGAAAGCATCCCAGAAGTACAGATGACACAAATAGTGATAAAACATCAAAATTCATTGTAAAACTGTTTTTTTTTAAAAAAATTATTTTCATCTCTGTGTGTGTGTTGTGTGTAAGTGGGTATATGTGAGGTTTTGTGCATGTAAATGTAGACACACATGGAGGCTAGAACAGCAACTCAATCACCAGGAACTGGTGTTACAATTGATTCAAGCAGGCTCACATTGGTGTATGGATCCAAGCTGGGATCCTGTACAAAAGTAGTATGCAGAGTCAACCTCTGAGGCATCTCTCCAAGTCCGCATTATATTTTTGAAATTTATTGTTTTGTTCTGCTATCTCATGTAACAGTTTGCCTGTAAGTAGATCACATTTAAAACAAATAAATGTCATTTTCAAATATCTTCACTTCTTCTTAGATGATCACAGCACACTGTAGCTACTCTCACCTCCGGGAAGTTCTTACTTTCACCTGTACATTGGCCTGAGTGACATTTGCAATCAACAAAGTATTATTCATTTACAGAGGGGAAAAACACTGAGACTAAAATAAATTTTTACTAATCTTTAATAACCAAAATGAACGCTGGAGTGCTCTATGTTGGTTCACAGATCCTTCAGATAGCATAAATACGTGACCCCAAAAATTCTGCTCAAGAACTCATACAGCTGATAAACACCTTTAGTAGAGTGGCAGGATACAAGATTACCTCCAAAAATTTAAAAAAAATTAGAAATCATTAAAAATAAAGGGAAAAGAACAACTTATCAAATACAATGGGAGACAAACAAAATGATTAACAAGTTCAAGAAATACTTCAAGGTTATTTCCTAAGATTCAATGTAAAGGGAGTGAAAAATATAATTTCAACTTATGATGAAAGACTACCAGCAACATGATTAAGTACTTTAGAATTTATCACTGAAGTCCCAGTGAAGGAAATAAAAATGGGGAAATTCAATTTAAAACCGAATATTTAATAAAAACATCTGCTCAGATGTAATTCTAGCTCTAGAACTTCTTTCTACTTTGTATGTGTTTGAATGACTATGAGCTCCTTGTACATAAAAGCAAGTGTTGTAGCACTGTGTCTCCAGTACTCAGGGATCACTTCCAGTCACAAATTATAGCCAAACTTTTGCTACTCTAATTGTCAGTAAATTTTAAACCAAATATTCAACCTGATATTCCTTGTATGTAGACTGTCATTGACAGTCTCTATTTCAAGGATGAACTTAGACTATATAATCCTCCTGTTGCTTCATTAGCAAATATATTCATGTATATATTTATTCACAGTAGAAAATCAAGAAATCTTTAAAAGTCCCATGTTTTCTATTTAAAGAAGGTGGTTCGATTGTATTTTAATTTCATCTTGAATTATGAACCAAGACAAAAATAAATTTTATAAACTGCTCCCCAGGAAACCTATTAGAGTGCTAGAAATAATACTTGCCTAATCTAAGCACTTTGTGAAACCAAACAAAAATTAACATCACCCATATGACTTAAGGCATTGTGATAAGAAAAGTATAATAGTTACCATTTGTACTGGAAAATAAACAAATAAAAAATTCTGTCAGAGAAACTTACGTTTTAATGAAATTGGTGATTAAAATCATAAATGGGTTTAACAAAGTGCAAATATCACAAATATTAGTTGATATATAATTTATTTGTTGTTTCTAGATTATGATCTCATCAGATTGCATTATAAATAGGACTGAAACTCTGATGTACAATGATTGAGGAGGTAAATTGTTCACAATTAGGAAATTAAAAATAAAAGCAAGAAAACTAAGTAAAGATAATAGAAACAGTTTTTTTTTAAAAAATAACAAATTATTTCTTAATTGATATTTACTTCATTTATTGCATTGACACAGTGGTATAGACTGTAATTTTCCAATGTTTTAGGAAAACTAGTCCAACTCCACAAACTTGTTATTTTATTGTATAGGACTGGGCATCTATGGTTCTAAGTTACAGATATAGATATGAAATGATATGTTCTATAAAACAATAGTAGGAATCCATCATTATGTAGAAGAGAAAATATCTGAAAAATACTCAAGAAATCAAATCTGAATTAACAGAACTAGAGCAAATTAGTTATTTGTATAGAATTTCTCGGTTCTAGTTTAATTCACTTAGTAGATGATGCTTCCTTGGGTGTTCTAAATGTAGTTGCAAAAGAGAACAAAGGAAAGGAAGAAAAAGCAGGAGTTAATTTGACTGACACCCTTGTGCTGTTAATCCAGCAGGAAACACAGTGAAGCAGCAACAACAAAAATAAAACAAAATAAAATAAAAACGAACCTAAATTATTTCTCCCCAAGTTATCTTGTACTTTGATTATTGGAAAACTGACAAAGAACAATATTTCTGGGACACTGAGGCAATGGTTCACTGGTTAGAAGGGTTTGCAATCATGCCACATAAAAATAGTGATAAATTCTCAGGTAATATTCTAAGTAAAATATATAATTATAGCTGTTTTAGATATTTCCAGTTTGTTGTTTCAGTTTCCTTTTGATGTATTTTTAATTATATTATACATTCGTAAAATATGCAACTCAGGTTGCTATCAAGAGGACACCCCACGGAATTTAGTGTAAGGAGCACTGCCCATCAATTACAGGTAAACAGCTGCAAAAAAGCTCCCAACACCTCAGCTTTTCTTCCCTCGGAGTAGTTAGCACAATTCCAGAGGCACTGAAGATTAGTTTAATGGTGATTTTAATTAAATGAACTGTACTGATTCCGCCAAAGTAAATTCTTGAATTTAGTTTTTCCCATGCTCGTTCACTCCCAGTCCAGTTGGAGTTGGTAAGCTGCGATTAGCTCAAGCAAACTGTCTCAGTGGATGACCCCCTCATGTTCTTGCCTTCCTTGCTCATACTCTCACTCCTTCCACTCTTCAACTGCATCTTTGGAGCATAGTTCAGTGCTCCGATGTTGGTCATTGCCTCTGTTCCCATCTTTTGTTGGATGAAGGTTCTATGGTGATATTTAAGATAATTATATTTAAAATAATTAATTTAATAATAATTATCTGACTACTGGGTAAGGTAAGTTCAGAAACCCTCTCCTCTATTGTTTAGGGTCTTAGCTGGGGTCATCCCTGTGGGTTCTTGGGCATTTTTCTAGAGCCTATCAATTTTGGTTTTTTTAGACAACTCACTCTTTGATTCATGAATTCCTTATATTGTACTGTTTTCTATTTCATTGATTTTTGTCCTGTGCTTGATTATTTCATGCTGGATACTTGTTTTATGTGTCTCTGCTTCCTTTTGTTCTAGATCTTTCAGGTATTCTCTTAATCACTATTATGAGAATTTTTAAAATTTCTTTAGGTAGGCTCTTAGTGCTATGAATTTTTCTCTTAGCACTACTTTGTTTTCCATAAGTCAGGGTCTGTTGTGCATTCATTTTTATTGATTTCTAGGAAACTAATAATTCAACTATTAGTTTCTTGAACCATTAGTATCTCAGTAGAGAGTTGTTCAGTGTTCATGAATTTGAAGAATTTCTGTTGTTTCTATAGTTCCTGAAAATCAATTTTAACCCATTGTCTGATTGGATATAGGGGCTTCTTTCAAATTTTTGTTTCTATTGAATTTTCTTTGTGACTGTGTATGTGGTCAGTTTTGGAGAAAGTTCCATGAAGTATTAAAAAGGAAGTTATATTCTTTTGTATTCCGGTGAATACAAAACACTGTAGATATCTGTTAGGACCATGTGAGTCATAACTTCTATTATATCTGTTATTTCTTTGTTTAGCTTCTGTCGAGATGGCCTGTCCATTGATGAAGGTGGGGTGTTGAAATTGCCCAGTATTAATGTGTGGGTTGATGTGTTATTTAAGTTTTTTTTCCTTCGTTGCTGTTTTCTCTCTTGCCTTCTGAATCTCATTACCGTAGTTGAGCAGAGGTTCTCCACTGGACATCTGATGACCTGGCTGTGATGGGGAACCTTAGCCAATCACATTCTGCTTAGGGCGTGTCCCCCTGGGGCCACACAAAACAAGTAAACGATCAAAGTGCACTTGCCACCTCCTCTCTCTTTGCCTACTGCGTTCTAGAATCGCTGGAACCTTGGTTTTGTAAGTTTTCTTCTGTTTATTAAAGGTATATCTTTTATATTAAGCTAGTCTGGTTAATTTTTAACTACGGATCAACCTTGCCCCTTCATTTCTGACCTCTGACCCAGTGGTGGATTGATATCTGTTTGGGGAGTTGAGGTTCTTTATATGTATGTGTGTGCTATCTGACCTGGTATGGGTTCCTCTGGGGTACAGATGATGGCCTGGCCTCTGGTGGCATAGAAGGCTATTTTTCAAGATGCCAATCTAGCCTCTGGTGTGATAGAAGACTTCAGCCAGACATTTGGGCTGGGATAAGGTGATATGGGGAGGAGCCATAGTTCGAGTTATGCTGAATGAGTATAGGTGGGGTGGGAGGCAATATTACATGGGGTACAGGATGCTGACTTTGTCTCTTGGGAAAGAAGAGGCTTCTGCCAGAGATGTTAGCCAGGATCAGGTGGCAAAAAGAAGACCAAAATCCAGTTTTAAAATTTCTTTGAAATTTCAAAAGTTAGGACCACATAAGTTAATATTAGAAAAACACAGAAATATTTGGTCTTAAACTCTACAGACTCCTGCCATCACTACTAAGTTTGAAAGCAGAGTTTAAATAGAATGAGAAGAGGAGGAAACTAAATCAATTATAAATTATGCTATGTTAACACTCAAATCCTTGTTTATATAATAAATTATGTTTATAGATATAATATCTAAGTACAGCTACATCGTCAGGTGGGGCATGGAACTTGAAGTTTGTATATGTAATCGTTACTGTCTGAAGAATCTGAGATCTTATTAATCAGAGACAAATATCAGTTTGTATAGAAAAAGGTAAAAACCCAAAAACATATTTCTAAAATAGGTAAATGGTTAGTGAATTTGTAAAAAGTTGTAATAATTTTCAATCAAAAATACAGCAGTATAGTGCCAACATATACTTAAGATTAACTCAAGCATGGAAGTCGTTGGCAGTTGTACATATTGGGGACCATGGATCAAGAAATGTACAGAGTCTCTACATGACTTTGCAGATCTCTGTAGATTGTCACAGAACACAAGCATGTAAGACTTTATGACTCTCTTCTTAAATGGGCTTTAAGTCCTTTTGGAGCGTTGTTGGTATATATATATATATATATATATATATATATATATATATATATCTTTCTTTTAGGGTAGCCATGTCATATGTCATACTGGACTGTGTAAAAATGATTTGAATAAGGACATCAATAGACATGCCTGCACCACTGGGGAAAGTCCTCAACACTTCATAAATAACTACAGGCAACTATGGAATGCTGAGAGTGAATGTAACAGTTTTCCTCAGTCATTAAAATATACAAGTAACAATGTAGAAACTAAGAAGAATGTGCTTATGAATATATATGCAATATAAATCTATGTAAGTAACTATAATTAATAAAAAAGTATTCAAAAATTTGAAAGAGACTAGGGGAAAATATTTGGGAGAGTTAGGAAGGAAAGGAGGAAAAAAAGGTATAGCTATAATGTAAACTAAAAGAAAGAAAAAATTATGAAAAACACAAAGATATGTACACATTTTATCTTGGAATTTGAAAGCTAACCATAAAATCTCTGACCATGTTATTACAAGATGAATCATATTAATTTCCTTAGCAAAATATGATTAAATATGAGGAAAATTTAATAATCAATTAGAAAATATATTGCATTAGAACCCCAAAATTCTGTGATATAACTAGGAAAATAAGTAAGTTATTCTTAGATTTAGTGTATATGAACATTTTTAACAGAATGGGTGAAGTCTTGTAGGTATAAAACACATTGTATGATTCATTTACATCAAGTTAAAAAAAGAAAATAATTGTCAAATATCAGTACAGTATCTGCTTAGCGGTCAGCAAACCTGCTAAGAACTCTTTTTTGTACTTTTTTGAATTGATATTTATTGAGCTCTACATTTTTCGCTGCACCTTTCCCTGCCTCTCCCCTCCCCACTTCAATCTTCCCCCAAGGTATCCATGCTCCCAGTTTACTCAGAGGATCTTGTCTTTCTCTACTTTCTACTTCCCATGTAGATTAAATCTATGTAAGTCTCTCTTAGTGTCCTCGTTGCTGTCTAAGTTCTCTGGGATTGTGGTTTGTTGGCTGGCTTTCTTTGATTTATGTTTAAAAACCACCTATGAATGAGTACATGTGATAATTTTCTTTCTGTGACTGGGTTAACTCACATAAAAATAATGTTTGCTAACTCCATCCATTTTCCTGCAAAATTAAAACTGATGTTATTTTTTTCTCTGCTGTGTAGTACTCCATTGTGTAAATTACTACATTTTTCTTATCCATTCTTCGATCGAGAGGCGTTTAGGTTGTTTTCAGGTTCTGGCTATGACAAACAAAGCTGCTATGAACATAGTTGAGCACATGTTCTAAGAAAAGAACACTTAATATGCATAGAAAGTCACTATGATGTTTGATGTGCCTCCTATTATCTATGTTAATTTCTTAACCAATGTCATAGTTACAGAATCATGCTCAGTGTTTTATAACATGTATGGATGATTTGTGTAGATGGCTTATGTATTGTTGATAAAAATAAAGTATTCACATATAAACTTGATACTTTAGAAGATATTTTCTACATGTTCATATCCATCCACCACCACACACAAAACCATCCTTTTATAAAATAATACGTAGTGTATGATTAATGTTTAGTGCAGTGATAACTGAAAAAAATTAATGCAAGTAAGCAGTGGATGTGAAGGTGGAGTAATGATTTAGTGAAATGGTCAGTAAAGTAGACACCAAGAGAGAGTTTGGACCACCATGAGGCTCTATGCTGAGCACACTTTATGAATTGCACGCTCTATGATGACCAATATATATTCAGTAAAATGATTCTCTCCTTAAATAACTGACACTTCCTAAGATCCTTGACATGTGGACTAGTAAAGAAAAATTGTTTCCCTGATACACAGTGAGGAATCTTTGAACTACTTAATTTTTTCAAAAGGCTCTAAATTCACTGGATTTTTAGTAAAATTTTTTCAAGTATTGTTTAACAACCTTTGCTTACCAATAATTTATACTACAAAAATAAGACACAGCTGAGGAGAGTAAATATAATATTATTTATTTTTCAGACATTAGTAAATAAGTGCCTGAGGTATACTTCATTTTCAAGAATATTCCAAACCTTAACTTAGATTACACCAAATATATACCAGATTGCTTGCTTTTATAACAAAATAGTGGATAAAATTATCTTATAGTTGATATTTATCAGTGCATATGCCATATTTAATAGATAACTCACAAAACACTGTGAGTACATGTGTTTGTGATACAACAGATGTTCAGCTTATTCAAAAGAGAAATAGTGCTAGGTTCCTGCGTTTGGACTACCTATCAATTTTAAGAATTCTCAGTAGCAAATGGCAGTCCACACAGTCTTAAGAAAAAGAAAATAAGTCTATCTTTATTCTGTGAATTAGCAAATTGCTCACAATTATGTACCCAGGAATGGGTACACTTGAAATCTGTTTTATTGGGAACTCAGACAGAATCCCAGACAAGATTATAAGAAATGATGTTATGCCTTTTAATTCTGAAATGAAAAAAGTCAATGTAAATTTATAGTTTTGGCTAAATTAGGATTAATATGGTAGGACTTAGTCAAAAGTGAATACCTATAAATCTTACCTTTGCTAAGAAGACATTTGGCATGAGGCAAAGTGCCTATGATAAAGAATCCATATAAAAATGGGTGTGGCATCACATTGTGTGTTTATTTTATTACAATATTAATTGATCACAGAAAACATATATTCCTACTAGAAAATCTTGTTTGTTAGCTCACAATTCAGATATGCTTGTCCCACTATTATAACAATAATGTACAGAATCTGTTTTAAAAATCATTTTTCTTTATGTTATGCATTTCATTTTCCCATGTGTAAAATATTATTTTTTTTCTTTTTTCATAACGACCTTTTCTTATTTTACATATTAATCCCAGTTCACTCTCCCTTCCCTCTTTCTGCAACTCCAACTCACCTCACCCCTGGTCTACTCCTCAGAGAGGTTAATGCTTCCCATGGGGATTCAACAAAGTCTGGCACATCATTTTGAGGCAGGACCAAGGCCATTCCCTGTATATCTGGGCTGAGCATGGTCTCCCCGCAAAGAGAATGGGCACCAAAATTCCAGTTTGTGCACTAGGGATGAATTCTGGTCCCACTATCAGTGGTTTCACAGTCTTCCTCAGACACACAACTATCTCCCACATTCAAATGGTCTAGTTTGGGCCTATGCAAGTTTCCCCCAAATGGGTCCAAAATCAGTGAGATCCTACTAACTCAGTTCAACTATTTCTGTAATATCCCCAACATGGTCTTGACCCCTTTGATAATATAATCACTGATCCGTTTCTAAGACTAGATTCTAAGAGGGCTTGCTGAGGTTCTCTGCATCTGCTTTCTTCAGTTGCTAGATGAAGTTTCTATGATAATAATTAGGGTAGTCATCAATCTGACTACAGGGGAAGACCAATTTTGATACCCTCTCCACTATTGTTGAGAGTCTTGGCCATCCTTGTGACTTCCTGGGAATTTCCCTAGTGCCAGGTTTCTGGCTAGTCCCATAATGGCTCCCTCAATCAAGATACAGCTTTCCTTGCTCTCCTGCTTTCCTCCTCTTCCCTCATGTTTTCTCTGCCCTTCTTTTCTCCCTCCTCCCCATTTGTTCTCCCTTCTCTCCCCTCCATACTCCCAATTTTCTCAGGAGATCTTGTCTGTTTCTTTTTCCCAGGGAGATTCATGTATGTCTCTCTTAGGGTTATCCTTGTTATCTAGCTTCTCTGGAGTTGTGGATTATAGCCTGGTTATCCTGTGCCTTATGTCTGATATTCACTTATGAGTGAGTACATGCTGTGTTTGTTTTTCTGGGTTTGGGTTACCTCACTCAGGATGCTGTTTTCTAGGTCCATCCATTTGGCAGTTTCTCAGAATATTGAGAATCAATCTACCTCCAGACCCAGCAAAGAAACTCCTGGACATATGCCCAAAGGATACACATTCATACAACAAGGACATTTGCTCAACTCTATTCATAGCAGCATTATTCATAAGAGACAAAACCTGGAAACAACCTAGATGACCCTTAGTCAAATAATGGATAAAGAATATGTGGTACATTTACATAATGGAGTATGATTCAGTGACAAAATTCTATTTTTAATTACAAAAGAAATTTTTAAAAATAATTTTCTGTATATTATTAATTTCATTTTCCCATGAGCAAAAAATTATTTTTATCAATTTTATTTACTTTATTTATTTACATACCTACCACAGTTTCCCATACTCTCCTCCTGCTCCCTCCTGCCACCTTCCCTCTACCCCTACATCCACTCCTCTGTCTTCATTTAGATGGTGGAAGACCTCTAATCAACACAACAAGGCACATCAAACTGAGTAAAGACCAAGCTTCTCTCTTCTTCATCAAGGCTGAACAAGGAATCCCACTATAGGGAATAGTTTCCAAAGAAAAACTATTATGTATCAGGAAGAGATCCTTGTCATACTGCTAGGGACCCCACAAAAGACCAAGTTACTCAATTGTCACCCAGATGCAGAGGACCTAGGTCGGTCCCATGCTGGTTCCCTAGCTATTCATCTAACTTCTCTGTTTCTCCATCATGATCTTGACACCCCCATCCCTTGCTCACACAAACCCTTCACCCTCTCTTCAACTTGACTCCCAGAGCTCTGTAGAGAGCTTGGCTGTATATTTCTGCATCTGCTTCCATAAGGTACTTCCATAAGGCTCTATGTCATCAAAGACTAGGGCACTTACCAATCTGATAACAGAAGAAGGCCAGTTCAGGCACCCTCTCCACGTTGTCAAAAATATTAGCTAAGGTCATCCTTGTGAGTTCCCTGGAGCCTCCCTGGCACCATGTTTCTCCCTAACCCAACAATGGTCCCCTCAATCAATATATATAACCCCCATCACTCCCCTGCTCTATCCCACGCACAACTCTACCATCCTGACCCCTCATGTTTCCATTCCTCTATGGCCCTCATCCACTCCCCCAGCCCCTAGTTTGCCCAGGATATCCCATCTGATTCCTCTTGCCAGGGACATCCATGTGTTCTGTTACAGTCATCCTTGTTGCCTAGCTTCTTTGGGGTTGAGGATTGTAGCCTGTCTAACCTTTGCTTTTTATCTCATATTCACTGATGAGTGAGGATATACCATGTTTGTCTTTCTGGGTCTGGGTTAATTCACTCAGGATGATTTTTTTCATTGTCATCCATTTGCCTGAAAATTACATAATGTCAGGTTTTTTTTTAATGAGTAATATTCCACTGTGTAGAAATATCACTTTTTCTTTATCCATTCTTACGTTGAGGGGTATCTACACTGTTTCCAGCTTCAAGCTATTAGGAATAATGCTGCCATAAACATACTTGAGCAACTGTCCCTGGCATATGGTTGAGCAGCCATCGGGTATATGCCCAAGAGTGTTATTGCTGGTTCTTAAAGTAGATTGATTTCTATCATTCTAAGAAACCACCATATTGATTTCCAAAGTAGCTGTACAAGTTTGCATTCCTACCATCAGTGGAAGTGTTCCCCCTTATTCCACATCCTCTCCAACATAAACTATCATTAGTGTTTTTATTCTTGGCCATTCTGAGAGGTGGAAGATGGCATCTCAAAGTCATTTTGATTTGCATTTTCATTGTGATTAAGAATACCGAGTAATTCCTTAATTGTTTTATGACTGTGTGATATTCTGTTGCGATTTCTCTGCACAGCTCTGTACCCCATATTTTGACAGGATTATATGGTATTTTGATGCTTTGCTTTTTGAGTTCTTTATACATTGTGGAGATCAGTCCTCTGTCCTATGGTGGGGTTGGTGAAGATCTTTTCCCATTCTGTAGGCTGCCATTTTCTTTTAGTAGCAGTGTTCTTTTCATTACAAAAAAATTTCAGTTTCATGAGGTCCCATTTATTAATTGTTTATCTCAGGGTCCATGTTATTGGTGTTACACTGAGGTAGTCAATGGATTCAAGTTTATTTTCCACTTTCTCTTCTATCAGCTTCAGTGTAAACAAATTTATGTTTAGGTATTTGATCCATTTGGACTTAAGTTTTGGGCAGGAAGATAAATATGGATTTATTTTCATTCTTTGGCATGCCATCTCTCAGTTATGCCAGCACTAGTTTTTGAACATGTTTTCTTTTTTCCATTGTATAATTTTGCCTTCTTTGTCAAAAATCAGGTATTCATAGGTGTTTGGTTTTATGGCAGGGTCTTTGACTAAATTCCATTAATCCATTTTTTTTTGCCAACGCCAAATTGTTTTTATTAATATAGCACTAGAGTAGAGTTTGAATTTAGGGACTGGGATACATCCAGAAGTTCCTTTATTACACAGGAATGTTTAATTTTTTTCTGGGTGTTTTGTTTTTCCATATGAAGTTGAATATAGTTTTTCTTTTTTGAGGTCTGTGAAGGATTTTGTTGGGATTCTGATAGGGATTTCATTGAATGTCGATATTGTTTTTGATGAGATTGTTATTTTTATTATGTCAATACTGCCTATCCATGATCATGGGAGATCTTTCCATTTTCTAATGTCTTTCCCAATTTTTTTCTTCAAAGACTTAAAATTCTTGTCAGAATGGTCTTTCACTTGCTTGGTTAAAGTTACCCAAAGATATTTTATATTATTTGTGGATATTGTAAAAGGTGATGTTTCTATAATTTCTTCGTCAGTCCTTTAACCATTTGTGTAAAGGAGGGCTATTTTTTTTAGTTATTCTTTTACCTAGCCACATTGCTGAAGGTGTTTATCAGCTATAGAAGTTTTCTGCTTGAATTTTTGGAGTTATGTATGTATACTATCATATCATATGCAAACAGTGAAAGTTAGACTTAATTATTTCCAATTTGAATTCCCTTTATCCCCTTTTATTGCCATATTGCTCTAACTATATTGAATTGATATAGATAGAGTGGACACCCTTGTTTTTTTTTCCCTTAATTTTAGTATAATAATTTTGAGTTTCTCCCCATTTTATTTTGCTGTTGAGTTGCTGTGTATTGTTTTTATTATATTTAGTTATGTTCCTTGTATCTCTTTCTTCTCTAGAACCTTTATCAAAGGTTTATAAAAGTTATTTTCAGCATTTAATGAGATGATCATGTGTTTTTTATTTTCCTTCAGTTTGTTTAAATGGTAGATTACTTTGACACATTTTCTTATATTGAACCATCCCTAAATCTCTGGCATGAAGGCTACTAGATAATGGTGGATGATCTTTTTGATGTTCTTGGATTTGGTTTGCCAGTATTTTATTTGAATATTTTTGCATCAGTATTCATGAAGGAGACTAGTCTGTAATTTCCTTTCTTTGTTGCGTCTTTGTTTGGTTTGGGTACAGGGTAACTGTTACCTCATAAAAAGAATTTGACAATATTCCTTCTGTTTTTATTGTGTGGAACAATTGGAGGAATATTAGTATTAGCTCTTCTTTTAATTTTGGAAGAGTTCTTCCCTGAAACCATTAGATCGTGAAAATTTGTTGGTTGGGAGTCATTTAATGGTGGTTTCTATTTCCTTAAGGGTTATATATTTGTTAAATATTGTATATGGTCTTGATTTAATTGAGTATAAGGTATCTATCAAGAAAATTGTCTATTTCTTTTAGAATGTCTTATTTTGTGTAGTACAGGTTTCTGAAGTATAACCTAATGATTCCCTGTACTTCTTCAGAAATACAGAAGTCTTATAAATCCTTTTTAATTTATGATTTTGTTAATTTGGATATTTTCTTTTTCCTTTTGGTTAGTTTGGATAAGGGTTTATCTATATTGTTTCTTTTCTCATAGAACCAACAGTTTTATTTCATTAATTGTTTGTATTGTTCTATTCAATTTTATGGTTTTCAGCTCTGAATTTGATTATTTTCTGGCATCTACTCCTTGTAGGTGAGTTAACTCCTTTTTGTTCAAGAACTTTTAGGTATGCTGTTAGGTCACTTATGTGAGATTTCTCCAAATTCTTTATGTAAGCACTTAATGATAGAAACTTTCCTCTTAACAGTGCTTTCGTTGTGTCCCATAAATTTGGTAGGTTGCAGATTAACTTTTATTGAATTCCAGGAAGTCTTTAATTATTTTTATTTTTTCTTGACTCCGAGGTGGTTCATTTGAGAACTGTTCAATTTTCATGAGCTTTCTGTAGTTTGTATTGCTGTTGAACTCTAACTTTAGCTCATGCTGGTCTGATATGTTACAAGGGGTTATTGCATTATTTTGTATCTTTTGAGATTTACTTTATGACAGAGTATGTGGTCAATTCTAAAGAAGGTTCTAAGAAGTTCTTAGAAGAAGGCATATTCTGTTGTGTTTGAGTGAAATGCTCTGTAGATGTCTATTAAATTCATTTAATTCATAACATATGTTAGTTCCCTTGTTTCTCTCTTACGTTTCTGTCTGGCAGACCTGTCCTTTGGTGAGAACGGAATGTTAAAGTCTTTCTCTATTAATGTGTGTGTTTTGATGTGCCAGTTAAAATTTAGTAATGTTTCTTTTTTGTTATTTATTTTTATTACATTTAATTAAGGTTATATATACGCAAATATATTTCAAGGCTACATATAATTATACTAATTACATGGCAGATTCATAGACATTTTAATACAGAGTGAAGTAAAGGCTGAAAATCTCAACCATGAGAACTCTCTTTTCAATTTCTTTCTTCTTATCATGGGAATAAAGCAATTCATAATTTACCAATTTCAGTTATTTCTATTGAAGTAATAAAACAAAAACATGGAAAGTCCTCTAGGTAAAAGAGTTCATGATTTTAACAAAAACAAAATGAAATTTCTATTACGGTTCAATCCCCTATACCATCAAAAACTGCTTTAAAAATTATTTCTTTACTTCAATAACAGTAGGGGTAAAATTATGGTTTACCTTGGGGATACCCCACATCAGATAAACTCTAACTAACACAATTAAAAAATGGGGTACTGAACTGGACAGATAATTATCAACAGAAGAACTTCGAATGGCCAAAAGACACTTAAGGTCATGCTCAACCTCCTTAGCGATCAGGGAAATGCAAATCAAAACCACTTTGAGATACCATGTTACACCTGTCAGAATAGCTAAACTCAAAAACACCAATGATAGCCTATGCTGGCGAGGATGTGGAGTGAGGGGAACACCCATCCATTGTTGGTGGGAATGCAAATTTGTACAACCACTGTGGAAATCAGTGTGGCGATTTCTCAGGAACCTGGGAGTCAACCTCCCTCAGGACCCAGCAATTCCACTCTTGGGAATATACCCAAGAGATACCCAATCATACTACAAAAGCTTTTGTTCAACTATGTTCATAGCAGCACTATTTGTAATAGTCAGAACCTGGAAACAACCTAGGTGCCCAACAACTCCACAATAGAAGAATGAATAAAGAAGGTGTGGAACATATACACTTTAGAGTTTTACTCAGCAGTAAAAAAACAATGACATCTTGAATTTTGCATGCAAATGGATGGAAATAGAAAACACTTTACTGAGTGAGGTAACCCAGACCCAAAATGAGGAATATGGTATGTACTCACTCATAAGTGGATTCTAGCCACAAATAATGGACATTGAGCCTATAATTTGTGATCCTAGAGAAGCTAAATAAGAAGGTGAATCCAAAGAAAAACATCGAGAGCTTGGGGAATGGGATGGTTAGGATGAAGGAAGGGTGGATATGGGAGCAGGGAAGTAGATATCTTAATTAAGGGAGCCATTTTAGGGTTGGCAAGAGACTTGACTCTAGAGGGGTTCCCAGGTCCAAGGAGATGTCCCCTGCTTGCTCCTTGCGCAGCAGAGGAGAGGATGCCTGAACTGGCCTTGTCCTATAGCCACACTGATGAATATCTTGCATATCACCATAGAACCTTTATCTGGCGATGGATGGAGATAGAGACAGAGACCCACATTGGAGCACCGGACTGAGCTACAAAGGTCCAAATGAGGAGCAGAAGGAGGAAGAACATGAGCAAGGTAGTCAGAATCTTGAGGGTTGCGTCCACCCACTGAGATGGTGGGACTGATCTAATGGGAGCTCACCAAGGCCAGATGGACTGGGACTGATGGAGCATGTGATCAAATCGGACTCTCTGAATGTGGCTGTCAATGAGGGCTGACTGAGTAGCCAAGGACAATGACACTGGGTTTTGATTCTACTGCATGGACTGATTTTGTGGGAGCCTGGTTTGTTTGGATGCTCACCTTCCTAGACCTGGATGGAGGGGGGAGGGCCTTGGACTTCCCATAGTGCAGGGAACCCTGACTACTCTTAGGACTGGAGACGGAGGGGGAGGGAGAGTAGGGGGAGTTGAAGGGAAATGGGTGTGTGGAGGTGTAAATTTTTAATAAAAATATAGTAACGTTTCTTTTCCCAATCTGGGTACCCATTTATTAGGGACATAGGTGTTCAGAATTGAGACTTCATCTTGATGGATTTTTATTTTGATGAATATGAAATGTCCTCCATTTCTTTTGAATAATTTTAGTTTGAAGTCTATTGTGTTAGGTATTAGGATAGCTACACTGCCTTGCTTTTTAGGACCATTTGATTACAAAATATTTTCCTGACCATTTACTGTGAGGTAATACTTGTCTTTGAGCTATAAATCTATTTGTTTTATTCAGCACGGGATGGACACTGCTTTCCTATTTATTCTGTTAGTCTCTCTCTCTCTCTCTCTCTCTCTCTCTCTCTCTTTCTCCCTCTCTCGTGAATTGAGTCCACTAATATTAAGAGATGTTATTGATCAATGATTGCTATTTTGGGGTGTTGGTGGTAGTGAGGTCCCTGATTTCCTGGATGTTTTGTGTTAGGAATTTGTTGGATTTAACATTCTCTTCGACTGAAGAATCTATTTCCTCTATCACATCTTCAACACCTGAGATTCTTTCTTCTACCTCTTGTATTCTATTGGTGATACTTCTGTTGTAGTTGCTGTTCACTTCTCTAGGCTTTCCATTTGCAGCATTCCCAGGTTTGTGGTTTTTTTATTGTTTCTATTTCAGTTTTCAAGTATTGAATCATTTCCTTCACCTGTTTAATTTTTTTCCCTTGGCTTTCTTTGTTTGCATTTGTTAAGAGATTTATTGATTTCTTCCAGTTTTTTTTGTTTGTTTGTTAGTCTTTTCTTTGACTTCTTTAAGGAATTTTTTTGTTTCCTCTTTAAGAGTCCCTATCATCATCATAATGTAATTTTAAGTATGTTTTCTTGTGTTTCAACTGCATTTGAATGTTCGTGTTTTGTTGTTGTAGAATTACTGGGTTCTGGTGGTGCCATCTTGCTCTTTTGGTTGTTGAATATATTCTTACAGCAGCAATTATTTGTCTTTTCTTTCAACTGGTGTTGCTTGTGCCTGTGCCTTTTCTGCCCACTGTTGTGCTTTGGACTTGTGCCTGATTTTACAGATTGTGTGGTTTAAACCTATTCCTATGCAGTCTGCTGGAGTTGCAGGTGAGGGCTGGCCACAGGGTGTACATTCAGGTGTGTGGGATTTGAGGACAGAGGAATGACTTCTGCCGGAACGTGTCCAGTGGGTGGCTGGGGTTGTGGCACAATCTGAAGGCAGGTTTCTCTCCTGTCTGCAGACTGGTCACAAAAGTTTATTTTAATTATAAGAGAAATCACAGAATGGTGTTTTATTTTGTTGGAAAATTATGAAGAAAATTAGTTTATTTCTTTTTGTGTTATTTTATCTATATTGTCAAAGTTATACTATAAAATGCTGTGTCTCAGTGGGGAAATGAAGATTATTATTTACATAATTGTTTGTTTGCCTCCATGAGAATAATGTCATTCTTTAGGTAGAAACACGAAGATGTGATGACTAACTGGACAGTTATTTAGGTAAACTCAAATACAATTGTGTTTGAATACCACTGTCTTATGTTAATAAGCAATGACTATCTCATCCTTAGAATCTGCATATATAAACTTGCCACACTGTGTTTAGTATATTACAATTTTCTCTTCTAATAGCATACTCTCACATAGCATTCCCTGTACTCTTCTGAATTACTTGAAGTTATTTTGCAATGTGATTACACTATGATTTTACACCTGCATGTTATATTTTATATCTAGATTATTATCACACCAATTTATTTAGTGTTAAGTTAAAGAGTGAGATATATTGTTGTTTTCAAAAGTTGAGTGGCAACTTCTCAGCTGGAGACATCGGTTCATGGGGACAACAAAAAAAGAAGACATGAATATTCAGAAAGGAGAGGCTTAGCCCCTGAAGTCACACTTACCTGAAAAACCTCCCTTCCTGGGTAGACTATATTTGACCTTACCTCCTAGAAGTGTTAGCTGGTCTACTGAAAAAGTTTGAGATAGAAGACTGAAATGACTTTTTAATTTCACATATTTATCTTGTACTTAGTTTATGAAATACTTTCTTCTATCCAGAGGTAAAAGACCCAGCACACAGTACAATGTCTGCAGTCTTTCCAAAATAACAACAAGTACAAATTTCGAAGAGGGATAGCTAGCTACAGGACTGGATCCAGGGAAGAGCTTCCTCACTCATTATTATCATTTGCCAAATATTGGCCAACTGATTTATTATAATAAAGCTTCATTTTCTATAGAGAATCCATATAGTCAATTATCACATATGTCAATATGCTTCTGTCTTTCAAGATTCTCCAACATACATATAAAACTAAAACTAAGCTGAAGTAAATAGTCATAAAAAGGAAAATGTTTGAAATACTATTTGGATTTTGGAGAAGATAAATTATTTAATATTATAGATAAGGCTCCTAGAAACCATGAAAATGAGTAGTTCATCTTTTATAAAAATTTCTTCCTAAGAGAGGTGAGTGGGTGCTCGCCTAGGCAGCAGGCCTGTCCTGGAAGAGAGCACAGCCCCTGCACCCTCAGCTTCTGCAGCAGGGTCTTCGGAGTCCAACGGGATCCCTTCCTGCCCCCACTGCTGCTGCCCTTTTGTCTCCTGGGTCCTGGGAAGACCAGCTAGCCCTGTTGCAGTGCTGAGGAGTTCTACCCAGAGAGTGCTGAGGAGCTCTATCCAGAGAGTGCTGAGGAGTCCTACCCAGAGAGTGTTGAGGAGTTCTATCCAGAAAGTGCTGAGGAGTTTCATCCAGAGAGGAGGAGATGGTCAGGTATCAATGCAAGAATTCCTCCAACAACCTGAAAGGCAACATGACATCTCCAGAATCCAGGGAAGACGAAACTAGAAGAATTGAACACCCTACTCCAGAAGAAATAGAAGAAAATGACTCTAAGTGGATCTTTATGAAAAAAATAGAGGAACTTAAACAGGAAGTGAAAATCTGCCATAAAGAAACGGAAGATAAGTATAACAAAAAGATTGAGCAAATGAGTAAAGAAATGGAAGAGAAATATACCAAAAAGTTTGAAGAAATGAGTAAATCCGTAAATGAAATTCTGGGAAACCAAGAAAAAACAATCAAACAGGTAATGGAAACATTTCAAGATTTGAAAACTGAAATGGAGTCAATGAAGAAATCATAAACCGAGGGCCGGCTGGCTATGGAAAATCTAGGTAAACGAACAGAGACTTCAGAAACAAGCCATAACCAACAGAATACCAAAGATAGAAGAAAGAATCTCAGACTCTGAGGACACCATAGAGAAATTAAACGCTCTGACCAAAGAAAACAGCAAAGCCAACAAATTCTCATCACAAAACATTCAGGAACTGTGGGACATAATAAAAAAACCAAATTAAAAAATAATAGGAATTGAAGAAGGAGAAGAATTGCAGATCAAGGGTCCAGAAAATATATTCAACAAAATTATAGAAGAAAACTTCCCCAACCTGAAGAACGATATCCCTATGAAGGATCAAGAAGCATACAGAACACCGAATAGACTGGATCAAAAAAAAAAAAAATCACCTCGCCATATAATAATCAAAACACAAAACAGTCAGATTAA
The DNA here is from genome assembly GCF_982192425.1 of Myodes glareolus. Classification (NCBI taxonomy): domain Eukaryota; kingdom Metazoa; phylum Chordata; class Mammalia; order Rodentia; family Cricetidae; genus Myodes; species Myodes glareolus. The sequence continues at coordinate 39,161,322 of NC_142045.1, read as the reverse complement.
ATAAAGAATATTAAGAGCTGCAAAGGATAAAGATCAAGTAACTTATAAAGGTAAACCTATCAGACTTACACCAGACTTCTCTATGGAAACCATGAAAGCCAGAAGGTCCTAGATAGAAGTACTGCAGAAACTAAGAGACCATGGAGGCAAGCCCAGACTGCTATACCCAGCCAAGCTATTGTTCACTATCAACAGAGAAAACAAAATATTCCAGGATAAAAACAAATTTAAGCAATACGTAGCTACAAATCCAGCCTTACAGAAAGTATTAGAAGGCAAATCACAATCCAAGGAATCCAACATTCCCAACAATGCCTACAATAACTAAGACATCTAGCGACCCTTCACAAGCACAACTCAAAGAAGGAAAACACATACACTCTACTATCCAAAAAAATGACTAGAGTCAACAAATACTGGTCATTAATATCACTTAATATCAATGAACTCAATTCACCTATAAAAAAGCACAGAGTTAGAGATTGGATACGAAAACAGGATCCAACATTCTGCTGTTTACAAGAAACACACCTCAACCACAAAACAGACATCTACTCAGAGTAAAGGGGTGGGAAAAGGTTTTCCATGCAAATGGACCTAAGAAACAAGCAGGTGTGGCCATTCTAATATCTAACAAAGTTGACTTCAAACTAAAATCAATCAGAAGAGATGGAGATGGACATTTCATACTCATAACAGGAACAATTCATCAAGAGGAAGTCTCAATCCTGAATATCTATGCCCCTAATATAAAGTCACCCACTTATGAAAAAGAAACACTTCTAGAACTCAAGGCAATCATCAAACCACACACACTAATAGTAGGAGAATTCAACACACCTCTCTCAGCAATGGACAGATCAATCAGACAGAAACCAAACAGAGAAATAAGAGAATTATTGGAGGTATTGAATCAAATGGACTTAACAGACATCTATAGAACACTCCACCCAAATAGGAAAAAATATACCTTCTTCTCTGCAGCTCATGGAACCTTCTTGAAAATTGACCACATATTGGTAACAAAGCAGACTTGCACAGATACAAAAAAATATTAGTAACCACCTGTGTCTTGTCAGATCACCATGGATTAAAGTTAGTATTCAACAACAATGCTACCCCCAAGAAGCCATCAAACTCATGGAAGTTGGACTGTCAACTATTAAGTCACCCCTGGGTCAAGGAAGAAATAAAGAAAGAAATTAAAGTCTTCCTTGAATTTAATGAAAATAAAGATACAACATACTCAAATCTATGGTACACTATGAAAGCAGTGCTAAGAGGAAAGTTCATAGCACTAAGTGCCCAATTAAAGAAAAAGGAGAAAGCACACATTGGAGACTTAACACAACACTTGAAAGCTCGAGAAAAAAAAAGAAGCTGATTCACCCAGGAAGAGTAGAAGACTGGAAATAATCAAACTGAGGGCTGAAATCAACAAAATAGAAATAGAGAAAACAATCCAAAGAATCAATGAAACGAAAAGCTGGTTCTTGGAGAAAATCAACAAGACCGACAAACCCCTATCCAAACTAATCAAATGACAGAGAGAGAACATGCAAATTAATAGGATCAGAAATGTAAAGGGGGACATAATCACAGACACAGAAGAAATTCAGAGAATCATTAGATCTTATTATGAAAGTTTATATGCCACAAAGCTGGAAAATGTAAAAGAAATGGACATCTTTTAAGATAAGTACCATATACCAAAGTTGAACCAAGAACAGGTGAACAATCTAAATAGACCGGTTAATCGTGAAGAATTAGAAGCTGTTATCAAAAACCTCCTGACCAAAAAAAGCCCAGGACCAGATGGTTTCAATGCAGAATTCTACCAGAACTTCCAGGAAGAGCTAATACCTATACTCCTTAATGTATTACACAATACAGAAACAGAAGAGTCATTGCCAAACTCCTTTGATGAAGCTACAGTTCCCCTGATACCAAAATCACACAAAGACACAACCAAGAAAGAGAATTACAGGCCAATCTCTCTCATGAACATGGACACGAAAATTCTCAATAAAATACTAGCAAACTGAATCCAAGAACACATTAGAAAAATTATCCATTATGATCAAGTATGCTTCATCCCAGAGATGCAGGGCTGGTTCAACATATGCAAATCTATCAATGTACTCCATCATATAAATAAACTGAAAGAAAAAAAACATTATGATCATTTCATTGGATGTTGAAAAAGCATTTGACAAGATTCAACACCCATTTATGATAAAGGTTTTGGAGAAACTGGGGATACAAGGATCATACCTAAATATAATAAAAGCAATATACAGCAACAGCCAACATCAAATTGAATGGAGAGCAACTCAAAGCCTTTCCACCAAAATCAGGAACACGACAAGGCTGTCCACTCTCTTCATACCTATTCAATATAGTGCTTGAAGTTCTAGCAATAGCAATAACACAACATAAGGAGATCAAGGGGATTCGAATTGGAAAGGATGAAGTTAAACTTTTGTTATTTGCAGACGATATGATAATGTACATAAGCGACCCTAAAAACTCTACCAAAGAACTCCTACAGCTGATAAACACCTTTAGTAATGTGGCAGGACACAAGATCAACTCCAAAAAAATCAGTTGCCCTTCTATACACAAAGGATAAAGAAGCAGAGAGGGAAATCAGAGAAATATCACCTTTCACGATAGCCACAAATAGCATAAAATATCTTGGGGTAACTCTAACCAAGGAAGTGAAAGACCTATTTGACAAGAACTTTAAGTCTTTGAAGAAAGAAATTGAGGAGGATACCAGAAAATGGAAAGACCTCCCCTGCTCTTGGATAGGGAGAATCAACATAGTAAAAATGGCAATTCTACCAAAAGCAATCTATAGATTCAATGCAATCCCCATCAAAATCCCATGAAACTTCTTCACAGACCTGGAGAGAACAATAATCAAGTTTATATGGCAAAACAAAAAACCCAGGATAGCCAAAACCATCTTATACAATAGAGGAACTTCTGGAGGCATTACCATCCCTGACTTCAAACTCTTATTACAGAGCTACAGTATTGAAAACAGCTTGGTATTGGCATAACAACAGATAAGTCGACCTATGGAATCAAATAGAAGACCCGAATATTAACCCACAAACCTATGAACACCTAATATTCGACAAGGGAGCTAAAGGTATACAATGGAAGAAGGAAAGCATCTTTAACAAATGGTGCTGGCATAACTGGATGTCAACCTGTAGAAGAATGAAAGTAGATCCATATCTATCACCATCCACACAATTCAAGTCCAAATGGATTAAAGACATCAACATTAATCTGTCCACTTTGAACCTGATAGAAGAGAAAGTGGGAAGTAGTCTACAAGATATAGGCTCAGGAGACCACTTCCTAAGTAGGACCCCAGTAGCACAGACAATAAGAGAAACAATGAATAAATGGGACCTGCTGAAACTGAGAAGCTTCTGTAAAGCAAAGGACACTGCCAGTAAGACAAAAAGGCTACCTTCTGACTGGGAGAAGATCTTCACCAACCCCTCATCAGACAAAGGTCTGATCTCCAAAATATACAAAGAACTCAAGAAACTAGACACTAAATCTCTAATTAACCCAATTAATAAATGGAGTACTGAACTGAACAGAGAATTCACAACAGATGAACTTCGAATGGCCAGAAGACACTTAAGGTCATGCTCAACCTCCTTAGCGATCAGGGAAATGCAAATCAAAACCACTTTGAGATACCATGTTACACCTTTCAGAATAGCTAAACTCAAAAACACCAATGATAGCCTATGCTGGAGAGGATGTGGGGTGAGGGGAACACTCATCCATTGTTGGTGGGAATGCAAACTTGTGCAGCCACTGTGGAAATCAGTGTGGCGGTTTCTCAGGAACCTGGGAGTCAACCTCCCTCAGGACCCAGCAATTCCACTCTTGGGAATATACCCAAGAGATGCCCTATCATACTACAAAAGTATTTGTTCAACTATGTTCATAGCTGCACTATTTTTAATAGCCAGAACATGGAAACAACCTAGGTGCCCCTCAATAGAAGAATGGTTAAAAAAGGTGTGGAACATAAACACATTAGAGTTTTACTCAGCGGTAAAAAACAATGACATCTTGAATTTTGCATGCAAATGGATGGAAATAGAAAACGCTTTACTGAGTGAGGTAACCCAGACCCAAAAAGAGGAATATGGTATGTACTCACTCATAAGTGGATTCTAGCCATAGTTAAAGGTCTTTGAGTCTATAATTTGTGATCCCAGAGAAGCTAAATAAGAAGGTGAACCTGAAGAAAATCATATAGTTATCCTCCTGGATATTAGAACTAGGCAAGAGTGTCAGGCAAACTCGGCTGCATGGGGAGTGGGGGGATGGAAGTAGGGGAAGATGGTTAGGGAGAGGGGAGAGGGGGAGGACTGGGGATGGCTTGGGGGAATGGGAGGGGGGAGGGAGGAAGGATGGTTATCGGAGCAGGGAAGTTTATATCTCAACTAAGGGAACCATTTTAGGGTATGCAAGAGACTTGACTCTGGAGGGGTTCCCGGGCCCAAGGAGAGGTCCCCAGATTGTACTCTGGGCAGCAGAGGAGAGGGTGCCTGAACTGGCCTTGGCCCATAACCATACTGACGAATATTTTGCATGTCACCACAGAACCTTCATATGGCGATGGATGGAGATAGAAACAGAGACACATATTGAAACACTGGACTTAACTCCCTAGGTCCAAATGAGAAGCAGAGGGAGGGAGATCGTGAGCAAGGAGAGCAAAATCAGAGGGGGCCTTCATCCGACGATGGATGGAGATAGAGATGGAGACCCACGTTGGAGCACTGGAAGTCAGGACTGCGAAGGGTGCGTTCACCCACTGATACAAGGGGACTGATCGAATGAGAGCTCACCAAGGCCAGCTGGACTGGGACTGAACAAGCATTTGATCAAACCGGATTCTCTGAATGTGGCTGACATGCGGGCTGACTGAGCCCCCGAGTTCCAAATGAAGACTGAGAAGGCATTGACAATGGCACTGGGTCTCGTTGCATCTGCATGGACTGGCTTTTTGGGTTCCTGGCCTGTTTGGATGCTCACCTTTTGGACCAGGAGGGAGGGGGGAGGAACTTGGATTCCCCACAGGACAGGAAACCCTGACTGCTCTTGGGAATGGTGAGGGAGGAGGAGAGGGAGTGGGGGGAGTGGGAGGGTATTGGGAGGAGGGGAGGAAGTGGAAAGAGTGTTTTCGGATACTTGAATAAACAAAAAAAAAGAAAGAAAGAAAGAAAGAAAGAGACAGGCAGTCATGATGTGGCAATAAATATCTCAAAATACAAAAAAAAAAATCCTTCCTAAGTATTCAGCACAAAACCCAGCAAATAGGATTCTACTACTTCTTTAGAAAAAGAGGTTTTATGTGCTGTCTAGGAAACCAGGTATACATTGGTAATAAAGGAGTCATTGTTGACAATAAATGTCTATAAACTTTGTCAAATATAACACAATATTCTAATGAATTATTATGATCTTTCTGTGGTAATAAAAGATAACCATTTCACTATTTTCTCAACTTGCTAAAGCTTAACCATAAATTTTAGTTGATTTAAGCACTTTTTGTTTTAGGAAGCAAGTTCTTCAGCTTTTTAATTATATTAGTCAATTTTGGTTTTACACTTACTGTTTCATATTACAGGCGTTTAATTTTTAAATATTTCATTTTCAGCTTATAAATATTAAATGTTTCATTTAAATTGTTAAAATGATTTCACATTCACGTGTGTGCCTATGCACGAATTTTCTATGTGAGAAATTTAGAATATTTTTTAAATAAAAATAGTTAATGACTTATAATTTTTAAATATTCAGTCTGCAAACTCTACGTTACTTATTGTCAAAAGGTTCTCCATAGAATCGGTCAAACATTGGTAGTGTCAGCCACTAGCTATCTTCTCTGAAAATAGTTTATATATTTTTGTCAGTTCACATTGTCTTATTTATATTTTCAGAAATGTAGCACAGTTGGTAATTTTTGCATTGCCCTGTGGGATGCCTTAAAAGTAGCAGCAGAGTAGCAACACCAAATGACAAGCTACAGGTACCATGAAAACATACATGTATTTTATCTTATATTGTAGGAAACTTTCAAATACTCTGGCTTCTTATCATCAATTTAATAGTATACACCTGAGTGCTTTGAACAACTCTAAGACAACAGGATATCTCACTAACATTTTGCCAATTTCTCATTCAGTGTATTCAGTAAGTTCCTTTATTTCCTCCACATAATGTGGACAGAAATTCTATAACACAAGCCTAAATTCACCTGAGCAGCTAGCCCCTGCTAATTAATTTCATGATATTTATTTGACTGTAGCTCTACACAACCTCATCTTGAACCATGTGGGATTAGACAAGAGAGCACATAGCTTCAGTTCATTGAAATGAAATTACTCAGACCTCATGAGGCATTTTTCTAAAGAGAAAGGACTTAACCCATTATTCACGAACATTTGTATATATTTTCACTTAGCAAATAATAAGACAGGATACATTTCTATCAAATAAAAAATAAATAACAGTGATCATAATTTTTCTTAGTAGTTTTGTGATAACAATCTTTTACTCAGTGTATTCAAATTCATTATAAGAAGAAGAAAAGTAAGAGCTAAACTTGAAACTTGGATTGACAAATTTGTCATACACATCACAGAAATAGTCATCTCCATGCTGGTTGCATCAGCAAAAACTTTGGGCACAGAAACTACAGAATTTCAAAAACAGATTCACAAAAATTATGCTGGACAGAGACGCAATGCAAATTTTAAGTACTTCCGAATTTATCTTTTCATTATCTTAAATTAAATCATAGTATAGTTCTTATTTGTCTCAAATTTACATATTTATCAATACTCTCAGAGTATTAATACTAATGCTAAAGCTAATGCCAAGACTTAACATTGTTATTCTTGTTGTTTTATTCTTCATTCTACTATATCTTACTATTTGCAGTAAAATCCCTTATTAATAATACTTTAATCATATATAAAATATTGACACTATTATTGGTGTTTGCTTTGTAACTAAAAACTCAGTACACAATATTAGTTAACCCACTTTCCAAATAAGTTTAAAACTTTGTAATATTAATGATAGAATTAACTACTACTTTCTTTTTAAGAATGGAAAACTGGGCTGCCTACTTAGATATCTCAATGCATAAAATTAAACATAATTCATATACCAGACAACCTATTGTTCAATATTAGGTCAACTTGTATTTACAATTACAGCAAAATGGCTTATATGCACTTGCCAATATCACAGAAACATAGAAGAAAAAAAACCCAGTAATTTCAAAACAATTTTTAAATCTATCATTTGTTAAATCACAATTTCATTCTCTAATATCTGGAGCAAAAGTCTTCCATCTTTTACATGCATTTTCCTTTAAGGAAAAGCAATTACTATTGGTTTCTGACAAATACTGATTTTTTTATTGATTTTTATTGAGCGCTACATTTTTCTCTGCTCCCTTCCCTGCCTCTCCCTCCTCACTTCAACCCTACACCAAGGTCCCCATGCTCCCAGTTTACTCAGGATATCTTGTCTCTTTCTACTTCCCATGTAGATTAGATCTATGTAAATCTCTCTTAGTGTCCTCATTGTTGTCTAAGTTTATTTTGCAAAAACAACAAGTATTAATTAGCAGGCAACTTTTGTGTCAGTATTTAATTTAGACATTTAATTTAATTTACTTCATCTCTATACAAAGGATGAAGAGATGTATCTTTGAAGGGGAAAGGTAAAGTTTTTGAGGTTATTTGAAATTGTACTTTGATAAGGAAACACTGCATCACTAACTTAAAAATTAAGTATACTTAAAATTCATATTTAGGAATGTCAAATAGAATTAAAATATTGTTTGAATTAACTTTAAGTTTAAGAGAGGTGCATATGATTTACAGGTTTCTGGGGAGTACAATATGATGTTACTTTCGTTACGTAAGAATGAAGCTTCACAGAATATATTTTCTAGGTAGTTTCATAACAAGCAAAGATGTAAATATCAGATTTTGAGATCAAAAGTCAGTTATATATAGTATAAACACATCAGCCTCTATAGATGTCTTATACATAGTCAGAAAACAAGTGTCCATCAAATAAGTGAAATATTTATATAAATAAAAAGGGAATTTCAGTTGTAATTCAAAATAAATGAAGACTTTGCAGAACATTTGAAAGAAAACACATGATTTCAGAGATAAGAATATGTGAATAAATTATTCAGCGCACTGGTCACAGCAAAACAAAATGAACAATCATAAAAGAAAATACCAAGCAACACCAAATGCAGTTAAAAGCAAATTTCCAAGTCAAAACTATTCTCTACAGACTATTCTAGAAAGCTTGTAGAAAATAGTGCCATGTATTGTTAAAAGGAAATCAGAAAAATCTCGTTCAAGAACAAGTGTTCCCCAAATAACAAGCTCTCAAAAAAAAATCTATTGTTTTGTTGTTTGCTTGTTGTCACTTTTTTAAAAATTACTTTTTATTATTATAGAATTACATCATCTTTTTGACTTTGGAGGGAGCATTGACTACCAGTTCTATCTTCTATGGCAAGCAGTAGGACATATAAGACTGAGAGCAGCAATCCTTGGACGATGGAGGGCATATCTCTGAAGGATGTGGTTACTTCTGGGCAGACTTTGGAAACCCGAATTCGATGACCTCTCAGATTCCGTAGTGTTCACTGTGCAGCAGAGTGAGTTATTTGCAGTGGGTAGGTTTGCAGGTGATACCAAGTGAGAGCAGCTCCTGACTACAGCTGTGCTCCGTCCAGCACAATCCTCAGCTCTGTTTTCTTTCCCAATCTGACTGTGTACAACTGAGATGTCTCTCAGTAAAGACACCCTGGATTTGCAGACTGTGCACAGACTGGATCCACTTGGCTATGGAGCAAGTGAGAACCTAGACAGAACCTAGAACCTGCTCCTCAGGCAGCAAAGTATGCTGCAACAACTGCCATTCCAGACATGCGATAAAGGAAAGGCACTATAATAGAGTGAATGTAGTCCCTCTACTGACAACAAACTATAACCAGCACAGCCATATCACTTCTTGTCTGTCTGTACAGACCTCTATGGTGAGCTAGTGGCTAGTTCTGTGTAACATGAAGAGGTCAGGCCCTGCTTGTTATTTGGGTTTTCTGTTCTGCCCCGTCCCCCAGCTATTTAGTCCCAGAGAAGAATCACACACAAATCTCTGTAAGTTATAAAGCTGATTGGCCCTTTAGGTCAGGCTTCTTGTTAGCTATCACTCACATCTTGATTAACCCAGTTTTCTAATCTATGTTAGCCATGTGTCTCAGTACCTTTTTCAGTGGGGCAGCTCACATCCTGCTGCTTCGGTGATCTGGGCAGGAGTGCGAGGAAACAACTTCCTCCTCCCCAGAATTCTGCTCTCCTTGCATCATTTCCACTTCCTGTCTGTTTTTCCCGCCTATACCTCCTGCCTGACCAATCAGCGTTTATTTAAAACATGATTGACAGAATACAGACAATTCTCCCACACCAGTTCTGCCCTCTGATCTTCAGGCAAGCTTTATTTGTACAAACAAGATATCATCACAGCAATATATTTTACCTGTGTATCACTAACTTCTCTAGATCTGGCAAAGCTATGATTGAGTCACACAAAATGGATCCTCCAAATCATTAATTTTTAATTCATTATAAATATTGTTTTCTAAAAATCATTATTTTATTTTGAAAATTTGTTATTTTGGTTTCCTTTCTTAATTTTTAAAATTTTATTCTATCTACTACTATAGCTAATTTACATTAATTATTTTGCAGGTGAATATTTTCAATTTTTTACACTTTATTGACACTCTATTTTTTTGCATTGCTTCCTCATTATTTTCCTCAACTTATCATTTTTTGCTAAATCATTTCATTATGTTATTCTCTTATTTAATGTTACAATTTATTCTAAATTTTTGTCACTTTAATTTGTCATTAATGTCAGAGCATTAAAACCATATGTTCTTATTTTTATTGATTAAGTTGTTTACTCTAATCAAAAAGATCAAATTAGTAGGATGTTAAATAAAGATTAATATCAATATGTCATAGTTTTCTAGAACCAAACAATGCTAGATATTAGTTCAATAGCAAGACAGGCATGGCATAGCATGTGATATTAACAACACCAACGGGTATACAAAATGACTTTGAAATTGTGTTTGCACTGTTCGGGAATAGCTATCCTGCTCAAAGCAAGCCATTGTTTAAATAAATACCTGTAATAGTTACAAGTTCAATGTCATTTTAGAGTTAATTCTAAGAGATACATTTACTAAGAAATCTTAATAGTTAATAGTCTATCATCTACTGCAAAAGAGTCTAGTGGAAGTTGAAGAAAGCTGACAATATTAGGATCCAACCAAGTGCCAGGAAGTAACACCTCGTGATCACTCCTTACTAATAAAAAGAAGGAATTTATTTAAATTTTTATGTTGTTCTAGTATAAAATAATGAAGGTTTTGCTATGAAGAAACTATTTGTGACCACTTACCTGCATTACAAAAGATGAGTGCAGATATTCTATCTACTACTGTGACAATCCAACCCTGCTATTGCTACATGTAGCTAAGAATAGGAGATGAACTCACTATTCTGTGCCAGCCCTTCCTTACTATATACCCTGTACTTATTCAAAGACTCTTTCATATATTTCATTATAATGCTGTAAGCAGAGATACTTAATTGCCCTGTTAAAATAGCTTACCTATTTGCTGGCAACTAATACAAATGCACTTGACTTCACAGTTTGGAAGGTAGCAATTTTTCTATATTGGTTTTCTCTTACTAAAACACAGGCTCCCCAGAGAAATTTTCTGAAGTGAACAATTTTACTTTTGATATTTAATATTTAACAATATCAAGCAATGGAAGAATCCATAGCAATTATGAAGTTCACAAAATAAATATTGTTACAAAGTAGTTTATATTATTGAAAAGTATTCCAGATCAAATATTTCTCACATTATAACTAAATAAGTAACATCACAGGACTAAATTCTATGCAATCAATATTACCATCATATATGAAATCATATAATCAGACTTTAAGGGACCAAGGAATACTCACATCTGCATTAAAATGTTAACATAGTTTTCATCTATGAAAATTAAATGGTTTTAAAGCCATAAAATTTTGCACACAATTTTGAAAAATATAGGCTTTAGAAATGAAGCATTGTGATGAGAATGGTCTCCTCTCATCTCGATTTCTAGAATAGAAACATTATTTTCCTATTTTATTTGTCTCAATTTCCAAACCTATTGCCACTTTTAAATTTTGTGCCTAATCACATTTTCCCAAACCTTTACTTTTAACCCAATCAAATTGTTAATCTAAAGTCAGACTAAGTAGTATCTTAAAGCACCAGGTCTGCTGGGTGTTGTCCTCTGTTTCTCACTCTTCTCAGAACTCCAGAGACAGGATTTCAATCTGCTTTAGGCACTTAACACAACCATGGATCATCATAGTTGATGATCCTCCTTAAATCCCTTCAGTCTATCATCTTTATACCTAGGCCAATGGTTTTACTTTTTGTCATTAATAATAATACTAATTTTGTTTATCTAAATAGTAACACAAATCAAAATTATCTCAGCCAATGTTCTACTGCTGTAAAGAAGCACCATGACAAAGACAAATCTTGTAAAGGAAAGCATTTAATTGAGGCTTGCTTCCAGTTTCAGAGGTTCACTCCATTGTCCTCATGTCAGGGAGCATGAGGGCATGCAGGTGGACAGACGTGCTGTTGGACAAGTAGCTGAGAGATCTACATCCAGATCTGCAAGCAGCTGGAAGAGAACGGTATTGTGCTTAGCATGGGCTTTTGAAACAGCAAAAACCTCTGTCAGTGACACACTCCCTCCAACAAGGCCATACGTCCTAATCTTTTCAAACCATGCTACTCTCTGGTATATAAGCATTTTAATCTATGAGCATATGGAGTAAATTCTTCTTCAAACTTTCATGTTCTTCTCCCTTGCATTCATAGGCTTAGAGACTTAAAATTCAAAAATACATTCAGCCCATCTTCAACAATTTCTATAGTCCACAAAGGTTTCAATACTCTTTAAAATACAAAGGACAAAGTCTCTTCTAAGACTTTAAAATTTCTTTACTGTAGTCCCTGTAATATCAAAGTAAAAACTTATCACATACTTGTAATATATAATGGCAAGGGAAAAGCATTACCATTCCATAAAGGAGGAAATGGAGCACAGTGAGGAAATACTGGACCTAAGCAAAACTTGATCAGCTGGACAAACTCCAAACTCTGAATCTCTTGTTTGATGTCAAAGTACTCTTCAGATTTCCAAATCCTTTAAATTTAATTGAATACAACACATCTTTCTCCAGGGATATTTCCATGCCCTATTCGTACATCTATTTGATAGGTGTACTATGACTTTTATATATTCAACATTTTGAGGTCCCCAGTGAAATCTTGGTATCACCTTCACAGTTTCATACCTTGGTTTTCTGGGTCTCCATGGAGGATTACCCAGTAACAAAACTAATTTCAGTGACTTTCCTCAACCAAAGAGGGAGATTTCACCACGACGCTCCTGTATGCTTGACTCTAAAGCCAGAAGCATATGGCTGAAAGTATAAAGTTTTGCTGCTTGCTAGGACAGGAACTTGACCCCCTTGCTCAATGATATTTCTGTTAATTTTCTACTTTTAATGATTTCCTCCACTCTTTATCCTTTTCTTTAATTCCTTTTAGCAAACTGGAAGTTTGGTTGGGTAAATCTTGTCCTGAAATAATCATTCCCTTTATCCCATTTAACATCATACTTTTCTTTAAATATCTTTGAGCACTAGACTTACTTTTATTACACTACCTGGTACTCCTGTTCTCCTCATACTGTATAGTTTGTATTTTTCCTTGATTGGCTTGTTCCTTTCCTTTATAGATCTGCATAAGTCTAGTCACTAATAATAACATAACATAGTTAATGCTAGGCTGTCCTGAAATCTCTTATGCCAATGCCATTAATACCACACTCTTTAGCCTCAAGTAGATATTTTCAAGAAGGGCGCAAAACAGTCACATTTTCGCCATATCAAAAGAATTGTCTGTAGGTCAGTCATCAAAATTCTTCCCCTCTTAAGCATCTTCATCTGGGCCTTCATAATCTACAATATTCTCAGCATCGCTGTCTTCTACTCACTAGTATGGCCCCTTAAGCACCACATAAAGTTTTCAACTGATTTCCTCGTCCACAGTAACAAAGTTCACCTGTTTGCTAATGAGCAGTATGCTAAGGACTTTCACAACAATACCTCACTCCCAAGTACCTACTTTCTACCTCAGTCATGTTCTCTTACTGTGAAAAGACACCATGGCCACAGAAATTCCCTTAAAACAGATCATTTAATTGGAATTCGCATACAATTTCAGAGATTTGACCCCTTACTAGCACAACATGATGGCCCCTAGACAGACATGGTGCTGAAGAAGTAGTTTAGAGTTCTACATCTGGATCTGCAGGCAACAGAAAGAGAGAAAGTTCTGAAAAGTTCTATATCTGTATCCACAAGCAGAAGGAAGGGAGAGAAATTGGGCTTTGCATGAAGATCTGAATCCTCAAAACCCACCCCAGTGACATACTTCCTCCAACAAGACCATGCTTCCTAATCCATTTAAATAGTGCCATTCCCAAGTGGACAAGCATTTAAAGATAAGAACCTATGGAGACCATTTTTCAAATGAAAAAAAAATGTAATCAGCCTTTTCTTTGGACCACCAGCTCAAAAAAACTGACACAGCGACTTATTATTAAGTATAAAAGCTCATATTAAAACTTAGGATTGTACCACTCGCTCTTACAATTTAAATTAACCTATTTTTATTCATTTATGTGTTGCCACATGACTCATGGCTTTTACCTCTCCTTCTACATGTCTTGCTTCCTCTGAGTCTGACTGGAGACATGTATTTCTTCTTCCTTGAGCTCACTCTGTTCAGAAGTGCCAGCTATTTCTCCTTCCTAGCTATTTGCCATTGAGCTTTTTATTAAACCAATTATAGCAACATATCTTTATACAGTGTAATCAAATATCTTGCAAAACTTTTAAGGTTACATGCATCATATATATGTATATATACATATACGTATATATATATATATTTGTGTTGACTGTAAAAAGTCATACTAAAAGCTTTTTATTTAAAAGATTCAATTTAATACTTTAACTGTGTGTACTTGTTTATGTATTTCTATGGGGAGAAGTCCATGTGCATAGGGTATCTATTTAAGCCAGAGGTGGTGCTGGTTCACCTAAAGCTGGAGTTTGTGAGCTCCTACGGGCACTGTAAATAAACCTGTATAATCTGAAGGAGCCGCAACTGTTCTTACTCTTTTGCCATCTGTCTACCACAGTTTCATCTTTCAAGGTGTAAGGATTTGAGTGTTTACCTTTCATGGTTAAGTAGACGAAAACACAAAAATGGATTTATGTTGAATATAATGTATACTCTTTTTGAGAATTTGGTTTTCATATCAGGCAATTCATTTCTAATTCATGTATATGCATATAAGTATGCATACACAAATATTTGACATATGTATACCAGATACATATATTCTATTTATTTGGTATTCAGATGCTTATCAACTATTATTTTTCCAGACAAGTCTCACAAATCTCATAGTGCACAATTTCTATTTCTATTAGTATTCAGTATAAAATATATTTTTGAATATATGATGTAATGTCTGGATTAACATTGGTCTATCTCATTAGATTACATCAAAAATTTCTTATTGGAATTTCTTATTTACCTTGATTTTATGTTTGTCTGCCCTTTCTTTTGCAACCTCAGTGCTGACCAAATTATTTCTAACTATTGGGATGAAAAACTTATTTTATGTTCACATGAATATATAATATAATTTCCATTGGATTAAAAATTGTTAAATGACATGTAATAATTGATACTTGCTATCAAGACACAGTGAAAAAATATTATAAACTCATGACTAATACACTATTATCAATAAAACTAACTGATACACAGTAAATACTATTTTTTCTTTTAGTAGTTTTGCATATGACTTTTTCCTAATTGTGCATACTAGACACACAATAAACACACACACATTGTGAGCTTAGTACATATTTTATTTTCTCTACATAGTTTATATATTGAGAAGTAGAAAATCTGTGTTAAGCAAGTATGACCTAGATAATATTTGCAATAAATAATATTCTAGTTGAATTGGTTTAAGAACTACTAATGAAAATGCTACATACAAACTCTTTTGGGACTTCATAGTTAACTCTGCAATTATGAGTGTCCTGATCCTGAAAAAGACCTAAGTTGTGTTTCCAGTACCTATGTCTCCTAAACACAAGCCATCTGTAACTATAGATCAAGTGAACAATAAGTTTCTAATTGCCTGTCTCACTATCACAAAACACCAATATATATTTCAGAATAAAATAGTCTTCAAAACTTTGATACAAATTCAACAGGGTTAACTTTAATTCTTATTTAAAACATATTTTACAACTTTTTTTTACTAAAAACTTTTCATATAGTAAAATATTTAAATCAACTCGGGAGATTAATTTTTAATTTCTTTTTAAAATTTAAAAAAAGGCTATCATTTTTCATTATACATATCAATTCAAGTTAACACTCCTTTCCCTCCTACTATATCTATGCTGAAAAAGATATCCCTCCAAAGAGAATAGGTTCCCAAAAGCCAGTACAAGCAGTAGGTTCAAATCCTGGTGCCACTACCAGTGACCTCTCATTCTGCCTCCAGTCATGCAACTGTAAACCACATTCAAAGGGACTAGTTTGGTCCTATGCTTGCTCTTCCCCAGTCCGACTGGTGTTGGTGAGCTCCCAGTAGCTCAGGTAGACTGTTTCAATGGAGATACCCATTATGGTCTTGACCTCTTTGCTCATATTCTCATTCCTCCCATTCTTCAGCTGGACTTTGGGAGCTCAGTCCAATGCTCTGATGTGGGTCTCTGCCTCTGTCTCCTTCAGTTGCTGGATGAAAGCTCTATGGTAATATCCCAAATGTTCATCAGACTTATTACAGGGCAAATCAAGATTGGGCCCCATCTCCTCTATTGCTTAGGGTCTTTGCTGGGGTCATCCCTATAGACTCCTGAGAATTTCTCCAGAGACTAATGTTTTTAAAGAAAATATTTTGTGCTTTCAAATTAATAGTCAAATTGGTGATCTGTGTTCATTAGATCAATTTAATTGTATTCAATTGTGGGAACTAATTAAAATTACGTTTATTTAGTTCATTTACTTTTCAAGTATAACATCTTAGTTGTTACTAGTGTTAAGTGTTTTCTCGGGTATACTATTATTTTCACATTATATTACTGTGTATATCTTTACAAAAAGTCTTCAAATCTTCAAATTACTGTGTGGCTGTTCTCTAAAATATTAGCATATAAGTAAATGTTAAAATATTAAAATTTGAAACTGTAGTTAATGCCCTTGCCCCATTGAACAGTATAATGTAGAACTTAGTATATTATCAACAGTTCCAGAGGGTTAGTACAGCCTGAGTGCTTCAGAATGCATCTCCTGTCTACCACAATGAATGAGATTCATACTCAAATCTCAAACACTATTAACTTAAAGCTTATTTATATAAACAAACTTAGAAATATTTTCCAACTGGTTCAAGTTTCTTTGTTGTGTTAAAGACCATGAACGAAAGCAACATGGACTGGTGTGAGACAATGGTCTGAATTCTGTTAATTATATTTTAAATAAGTGCTGATTGACCAGCAGCCAGGCAGGACAACTAGACAAGAAGTAGAAGAGGGTCAATGAGAACAGGAGAATTCTGTGAAGAAGGAAGCCCATTTCTCTGCAGTCCTGGCCCAGCCACAGTGGAGGCAAGATGTGACTACCTCACTGAAAAAGGTACTGAGCCATGTGGCTAACATAGATAAGAATAATGGGCTAATATAAATTGTAAGAGTTAATAAGAAGCCTGAAATACTAGGCCAATCCATTTATAGTTAATGTAGATCTCTGTGTGATTTCTTTGGGACTTGACAACTGTGGGAATTGGGCAGGACAGAAACCCAAACAACAATGGACAAGTCTCATAGTGGTGTTTCCTCAGTTAAGTCTTACTGATCTGAGATGACTCTACCATGTGGCAAACTGACAAAACTAAACACCAAGCACCTCAAAAATTTCTGTTTCCTTAACAAGTAAATCTGTATTTTAAATACACTGGAATGCTTGTACATATTTAGATTACTGTGTTTTTAAATTATGGGTTTATTTAGGTGACTTTTGTGTACAGAGTATGAAAATCTAGATTCCAATATAAATAGTTGGCATAAAGTCAAAAAAATTCCCTTTTTCACAGCATGACACTTCGTAAATTGTGAATGCTATATAAATAATAAGAAAATTAAAAGAAACAAATTCCCTACTAACATTAATTTCCATTTACTTGATATGTTGTTCTTATATTTTGAAGAAAAATGTCTCTTTTTAGAATTATTAATAATTTAAAACAAGGAAAACATACTGTTTAAAGTTAGTGACTTATTCAGTTTTTGATAATTATTTATCTGTTTTCCTTACTATGACACGTATCTTAGAAGAAATCTAATTAATAATAAAGTTTAAAACCTATAATCATTGATGACTAGATAATCACATGAAATCCATCTTAGAAGGAGCCATTCTATAATGATTACAGTATTTTGAATATATTTAATTAAATAATTTGTTTACAAAACTGTGCCTGTATATGTGTAGTCTAAACAGTCAGAGTTTCAACTGACAATAATTTTCCTATCACCAGTAAAAGTTCCTGAACAGTATATTTAACAAATACATCTACTGGTGAAAAATACAGGAAGGCATGTTTTTGTTTTCCGTTCAAATGTACTCCAATTCAAAACAGAAAAAATCCATTTGCATTCCTGTACTGAATGCTAAATGTGTTTTATGAAAGAATTCTTTTATTCTAAACATATGGCACTCTTTGAAATTTCTAAAATCCCCTTATGCTTTTAGACAGACGCACTAAAAATCCCGAGTTTTAAAATAGCCAGTATTATAAGGAATAGGTACAAATTGAGTGTCTAAAATGTTTCATCTTTATTTTTGCTGAGAACAGAAACAGCTTTATAAACTCAGCTGATTTCTTTCAGGCAATTATCATGAATACTCACAATCGTGCTCACTTTCCACTTATGCTACAAATAGGCCATACCAGAGCTTCAATATAACAGCTTCATCAGGGTACTTTAATGCTCTTCACTTCCTTATGACTGGATGATACTGGTCCAAAATCATTCATATGCCTTGTCAAAAATTGATGCACAGTGAGAATTTCTTTCACTGTAAGTATAATGCTAAATATTGGAATCTTCTGACAGACAGGTCATGTTCAAAACAGCTATTTTAAAGCCAAGAGAGAGAAAAATAGAACGCCTTTTCTTACAGAATGGCAGCTACACATCATAGCTAATTTGGGGGAAAATTAGGAAAGTGAATTTTCTTGTACACCAGGAGTCACGAACAGAGAATTACCCTGTTTAGCTAGAGGCAGTAATTACCTGTCCTACATTGCTGTTCTACTCACACAAATCCTTTTGTTCCTAATCATCAGTGTTTGGACCTCATTAAGATGTGAAAAAAGTGAAAACCAGAACTTTTCCATGATTTTGATTGATTTGGAAGGAATATTACATCAGTGATTTCTCCTGGATTGCTAGTTCACTTTGGTTTAGACCACAACAGACAGTGTATCCTCTTAATTCTCAATTATTTTTAACTAAAACTAACAACAAATAAATACAAATGCCATAGATTTTCAGGTCTGTATGAGTATGTGAAATACATGTCAGGGATTTGATGCTGACTGAGGATGGACACCACTATGTAATACCAGAACAGACTTTATCTTCACCTGTTTGTATCTAAGAATGTGATATTTTAATTTTATTTGAGTCCTCTGAGAATGAAAATTTTAATGAAGCAAGAGTCATTACTAGTGAATGTTGACTAAAAAAATAAAAAATAAAAAATAAATAAGTAATAAATCATTCATTTTTTAATCTAGGACTTTGGTCTATTGATACAAAGTTAAGGTTGATTTACTCCACTGTATATATGCATTTTGGCTCTCGTTTAAGGTAACGTGTTTGTATAGTTCATTTAAAAATGTAATGTATAGTTAAGGAATAAAGATTGATAGTCTTCTAGAATAATCAACCTTAGTAATGATAGTTAGATTTTCTAAATATATAGAGATATATTTCCAAAAGATAATCTTCAATATTTCAAAGGCTTACCGAATATGACATTTAAAATGTTTTAAGAACTTAGACTTTTTTCAACAATGAGACATGACTGCTCTGCCAGCACAAAATACTTCAGAGGGGTTGATGGGCATTGAAGAAACTCATTATGAAATTTGCCTTCAATATGACATGGCTGGCCATTTGGGTAAGAAACTCCCCTTGTCTGGATTAATTGATGGTTTGCTGTATGGTCATACAGGACACATAAAAGTGACTGCTGAACATACCAAAAGATGGGATTGTCCTTCAGGGTTTCTGCTTCATGGAAGAAACTGCCAGACATTCTGAAGGATACAGAAGAAAGTGACTGACAAACTCCAATATATGCAAAACCGATCTTCAAATTTCCACCTTCATGGAAAAGTCTGCCAGATGCTATTTGCCTGTAGGCTAAAGATGGATGCTTAAACATTACAAAAGACTTTTGAGTAGTTGTCCAGGCAACGATATGTCTCTGTCAAATTTATAACTTTGGAAGTTGCTTACAATGCACCACCTGTTTGCTTAGGTACTATCGCATCCTTCTGAATTCTTCGAAGAGTTGAAGACAGATAGTAATAGTTAGTTTTCCTTAGTTGCAATAAAAGATAAATTAGATATAAATATTGTAATTGTAATTCTTGCTTGATAACTGTTTTTATATGTAATTACTATATTAAAGTTATAACCTGATGCTGAATGTATAAAAGGGAGGAAACACATATCACATAACCCCAAGTTGACTCTGAAGAGGTGTATTCTAAGGCCTTTATTGAGGGGGAAAACTTATGGAACAGGAACAGGGGTCCTACCTCAAGGTGTGGAGGGTGGGAAGAAGACAGAGAGAACTACATGTGCCCATGGCTTTCCCTGGGTCCCAAAAGTCATGCCTCAACCTGATCCAGACTCCCAAAGGCCATTAGCTGAAGGAGGTTCCCCATCACCTCCTCATTTTGTCTAAACTAGGGAGTTCAAAACTCAATAAAAAACTGCATATACTGGGAACAGATATCAAGTATAAAATTAGAATTACAGTCAGAATAAACAATATTAAGCCAGGAACATTTGCTAAATGTTTTAATAAACATTCTATCCTAAGGATCTAAGTCTTATATTAGAAATGGCGTGGCTAGATCATAAGAGGAAGGTAACTACTACTATCTAATCTTCAATCCCATCAAAGGCCTGAGAAGGGAGATAATATTACTTGGGTAGGCAGTTGCAGCTTCCAAAATGTGAAGTAGATGGCAAAGAAAACTAGCTACCTGGGCAACCACCCAAAGTCTCATTTGCAATGTTGAAGCAGACAACTTTGGCTAAGGCCTAGAGTAACTGACAGACCATTTTCAGAGGCAGAAAAATTTTTCAAAACCATCTTACCCTGTCTTGGCAAGTTTTGGCATTAATTTTTCTTGTATTCAGCTTGTTTGGTCCTGGACACCATGCACTTTATCAGTGATCAAGGTCAGTTTCTTGCCCAAAGTCCAGTTGTGCCAAGAAGAAAACAAACTCTAAGAGGGGTGTCTTCAGTTCTCAACATTCTCATGGGAATAGATCACTGCTGGCAGGAGCAATCGTGTCTCATGTGAACAGAACCCTGAGTTATTTAAATGCCATGGTGTACAGATCTTTGAAGTGGTTGAAGGTTACCTATCTATACAGAATACAATCTCTATGTATCTAAAGAACCTAGTCAGTCTTGTTATAAGTATAACAAACATGAATGACTATTGACCTATAATACATAATACCTATATAAATTAAAGACTAAGATTTCATATCAGAATATTAAACTATTTTTAAACAACCGTGTACTAGACGAGGACAATGGCCTCAAAATGTAAACAATGTATGTTTCTTGATCAGAGATAGAAATATATAATGCAATATGATAAATATATAATAAAAATGGTATTAATATACAAATGTATTAAACAGAGGTAGAAACATGTATGCATACTATTTGACAAATTAACTTTGCATAGGTGTACAAATATTGCAAACATAAAAAGGAGCATATTCAATTTAACTAATGTACTTTGAACTAGTATCTATATACATTAATCTATACCAATATACATTGTCCATAAATAATAGCTTACAAATATTTACTCTATTACTCATTATTATTATGAGTGTGTGTAAGTTCACACTAATCTACCTATTATCTCATTCAATTTTCCCTCTTTCTTTTGTAAGGTGATCTCTGTGCCTACATAATTTCTGTCCCCAACTAATAAACAAACCCTAAATGGTATCCCTAACCCTGAGGATTGGATCTGTTGGTAGAGGGGACGTCATCTTCTAAAATTGTTTCCAGATATCATGGGGGCAATGTTTTTTCTATGGGATACTGTTATGTAAACTGATGGTTAGATTTCAATATTATCGTTTGTAAAATTACAAGTTGTCTCAATAGTCAATAAGGTTTTTTGAGGTTCTTATTTGGAGTTCTGGCCAGAACATTATAAGAAGGTGCACCATTCCAGAAGTTGGGCACACCAAACCAGTCATAGAATAGTATTATCAAAATTATGATGCCATATTGACCAGGTGGAGATGTTGTGGAATCCATTTTTTTTCCTGAAAATTTCAAAGATTACTTCAAGAAGACCTACTGTTCATTGTGAAAAATTTCTACATTATTTATATAGATGTATATTCAACAAAAAGATACAATAGAGACAAAATAAGTATGAAGAAAAGTAAAATTTTTCCTCAATATTCTCTTTTGTCTGTCCTATACCAGATAGCTGCTGACATGAGACAGAAAGTCTAAATTTTTCTCTCAACAACATGCCTAGACTTAGGCAATGGTAGTCATTATCCAACTCTAAAGATAGCTTTATAAATATATAAAGATTTTTTTTGAGAACACCTGTCCACATAAGTCATATTCATTTTTGTCGTTTTTAAAGGCAGGGCCATTAGTAGCTTTGAATGTTTGCTAGTTGCTTTGTGATTTTGTACAGCCTGAATGGCTGGTGACCTCTATTTATAATACCTTATAATACCCTTCCCAGAATCATGAGTTTTGGGGGTTGTAGTAATATTAATTGGAATATTTCATTGCTACAATATTTTATGACCCCATAAATTCACTGTAATATTAGCTATATATGGCCTCAGTCTTTCTGTTTCTCTTTTTTGCCCTATGCATTTTAACCCATTTTGTGCTTTGTTTCACTTGAGCTAAGGGTTCCAATTCTTATGAACTGATTTATCTGCCTCTTGAAGAGGCCAACCAGATGCCAAGATTCTGGTAGTGATACTCATGTTTGCACTTGTATCCAGTAATCCCTCAATTACAATGGTATTTATGCTTACTCTTAGCTTTGGCCTTTGATAATTTATAGAAGTCTGTCAAAATATATGTTTTCTATTGTTTATTGGAGATTTTTTTATTCATCTTCCATGTCTATTCCATCATCCAGAACAGTACATTTTTTTTATAGTCATCAATGGATTTTTTAATTTTAATTGATGTTACATATTGTTCACAGTGACTGGAAATGACTGTACCACATTTGACATAGGGGCCTATGGGAGTCCACTCTCAAAAAGTTTTTCAATGGTATTTGGTTGCCTTGTCTGTCTTTTGTCAGTCTACACTTATTTGTCCAATGTGGGACTTTGCCACACCTCATACATATACCAGAAGACTGAGACTTCCTATTGTTTCCAATCTAGAGGAGATAGTATTCCTAGGAATTCCTATCCTTTTTCAGATGTCCTATTCTACCACTATAAAAATATTTGGCATTTTACTGTCTTCTCAGATCATTAGAAATTGCTTCTCCTACCCAAGTCACAATACTATAGTCAAATGTCTCGACATTCATTGTATACAAGATCAATTTAAGGCTCAAGGACATTTTTTTCATTCTAAGTTGACATTTTTAAAGGCCAGAGGTCAATAAGTACTTGTCTAGCTTTTGGCTTTGACTCCTACTTGCACAGCCTTAGTTAGTTTTTGTAAAACATCACTAACATGTTCTCTCTGCCCCTGTTTAACCTTAGCATATTATTCAACATTCCTTCCTAGTTCCCAAATCCTATCCCAAGCATTTAAAGCTGATGTGCTATGTAGGGTCAAGGTGCATTCATTGTAGAGAGCCTAATCCTGAGGATCAGAGTAATGGCCCTTTCTAAGAATTTGATCTTGAGAAGTCTCAAATCCTGTTGCTTTCTCCTGTTGTTCTAAAATTCTTGCCTCTTCTCTCCAATAACACTTTCCAAACAGTTGGGGTCCATCTTTTAAGATTGCTGAGATTTATTGAAGTCAATCACCAATTGTGCAGGGTGAATTTATTGTTTGAAGCCTACATTTTTACCATTTTCCTAACAGAAGGCAAATGTAATCCATAAGATACCATTACTTGTTTAATTTCTTTTAGATTATTCATAAGTGTTGGTTCCCACATATATTTGTTTTTACTACTTTAGAGTACTTTGTGCCAGATGATCTTTCTGAGGAAATTATGGGATATGAAGTTAAACCTATGGGTAAGTCATTCCAGAGTCTAGCACATACTGATGAGGCTAAATACTGTCCTTGTACCTTCTGGTCCTGTTCATCAGTTTTGATTTTTTTTAAATATTTTTAAATCTTTTTACTACTGCCTTTTGTAAAGTTTGAGTCTTCTGTCCAGTGTTCTGTTCTAATGCTCTTATTGAGGATTTCAAGGCATAAAATTTGTCCAGTAAAGATAACGTCTCCTCCTTGGACAGAATTTTGATGGTGTTCATATTACTTTCCTTAAGAGATACCTTATCTATTAATCTATCATAAATTTTTAACAGACATTGATTATTAAATTCAGCAACACAAATTTTTAAGATAATATCTCAGCACCCTTTGACACTGACTAGAATTTGTCTGTCAAATTAATGGTATCCCTCTGCAAAGTGTTGATTTTTACAACTAGCTATTCATTATTAATCTGTAAAGACTGAATTATTTCTAAAATTGTCTCTTCTTGGCTCTGTTATCAAACCATTTTTTCATAAGATAATATGAAAAACAAAACTTATCCATAGATTCAAGTAAACAAATGTATGAGGACAATAACATAATCCTTGCAGCATAACATCCATAGCATAAGCAAAATAATTATTAAACCTGGATGGTTATGTTATGGCTAATTTTGTAGATCTTTAGATCTTACCTATCATAAGGCAATTTTAGTAAATTGGAGTAGGTGTAGCAATTGTTATTGGCCAACAGGTGTCACAGTTGCAGCCACTTGTCTTAGAGATACAAACAGCAGTAGATGGTTCAGATTTGTTTTTGCACATGGTAGATACTGAAAAAGTCTGTTTTGTTTAACAAATTAAGAGCATTTATTAATGAAAATCAAAGTGATTGCAAGAGCTGGTGACTAAAATAAGAAGAAAGTCCAAGATTTTCTGTCAAATAATTCCAAGATGACTCCAGAATGCTATATTCTAAGGCCTTTAAGTATTAAGGCAAAAACTCAGGGAACAGGAACTGGGCTCCAACCTCAAGGCATGAAGTATGCAATGAAAAGAGTGACAGCCAGGCAAGCCAGAAGCTTTTCTTGGGTACCCCAAAATCAGGTCCCAACCTGGTCCAAACTCCCAAAGACCATTGAATGAAAGAGGTTCCCCATCAAAAGCCTTCTTTTTTTAGAGACAAAATTAGAGGTGATGTGGGATTTCCCTCTGCATGCTGTGAATATATTTTATTACCACTGGTTAGTAAAGAAGATGTTTTAGCCAATGATTTAACATAGCAAAGCCAGGCTGGAAATCTAAACAGAGATACAGAGAGTGAGAGAGAGAGAGAGAGAGAGAGAGAGAGAGAGAGAGAGAGAGAGAGAGGGAGGAGAGAGAGAGAGAGAGACAGACAGAGAGAGACAGAGAGAGAGAGAGAGAGAGAGAGAGAGAGAGAGAGAGAGAGAGAGAGAGAGAGAGGAGGCAGGTCAGAAAGACACAATGTAGCTGTCAAAGGAGAGAGATGCACTGGAACCTTACTAGTAGTCCACGGATACATGGTAACACACAAAATAGAAATGGATTAATTTAAGATCTAAGAGATAGTTAATAAAAAAGACTGAGCTAATATGCTAATTAATTGTGATTATTAAAGTTTCTATGCAATTATTTATGTCTGGGTGGCTGGGAAATGAACATTTAGTCTCTGATTATAGTACTGACTGTCTCAAGTTTAAGCACTCCCCAACACAAGTACCAATGCAATTCTTTATTAAAAAGTAGTCAATGTGTTCTTTCCATGAATATGATGATTTAGTTATATCATATATAGTAACAAAAAGCAAATAATGGCGCTTACTAATTAGAGGTTATTTACTTAAATAGAGATTTAAGGGATAAGATGGAATATTTTATAGGACTATTTTAGAATCATTTTAATTTTCCAGTTGTTACAAACCCTTCAATGAAATGTTTACTAATTGAATATTTGAAACCTGAGAGTTTTGAGACAGGGAAAGATAACAAACATGATTTGAGATTAAAAATAAAATTGGAAATACCAGGTAGAGATACCACAGCCAGAGGATATTAGAGACAATTACAAACTTAGTACTTTTTTGAGGAAATGGAAACCTTTAAGAGGTGACCTACAAATAGTTCCTCAGGTGAAAGAAAGGTAAAAGGAAAAGAAGAAAAAGTAGCTGGGGCCTATTGACTTCATAAAAATGGTAAATCTAGATATGGTAAGAATATTCTAGATCATTCAGGAAAGTGATAAATTGGAGAAAAAATCTCAGTGAGTTTTCCTTGTTTTCTTTTCTTTCTTTCTTCTTGGGGTCTTAAACATAGTACTAATTCCCATATTTAGTTTAACTTTGATTGGTCGTATTTCATTGTTATCTTTGACAACTAAGTAAGATTTACCCCATGTTTTCTTGTATGACTACCATTAGTGTCCAAAATGTAGCAGGAATAATTTTCAATGTCTTACAGTAAATGTAATACCCTTCAGAAGAGTCCAATGTGAATACTGTATTCATCAATCTAAACTATATAATAATATCATTCTACATGTTCCAATATTTAAATGTCAAGGCAATTATGGATCATTTCTGTAGATTATACTAGAGTACTCAGTCCTTCATCTTCATCACAGGTGGCTAAAACTAGGAAACTCAGAGTAGCTTGTAACTTCAATTTATTTAGCAATTTCCTGCTCATAGCTTTAAAGGAAGACATCTGTAAGCTTATTTCTCATGCTCTGTATTTAAAAATTGCTATGGCTCTTAGTGAGACACAGAAACAATTGCAATGCTAAGTAATAAATTAATTAAGGAACATTACTGTCATCCGCCTTTTAACATTAAAATACAGCATCAAATAACTCAAAGGAATGATCACTCAATCTCCAAAGAGTAATACAAGTCAAGGTTATTTTAAATTGCTTAAAGAATTTAAGAAATTCAATCTATAAATAACTATATTAATTTTTTAATTTTACTAATTGGAAGATTTTTCTACTTGAGAATCAGAAGCAATAGCAGACCTCATTTTTATACACATGCTAATTAATGTATTACAGACAATTAGCAACTTCACAAAGTAAGTGGCATAGCTAATAACATTAGGGCATCTAACTCAATGTATAAAAGAGGTAAACAGTCCCCAGAGTAAAAATGTGATTGATCATGAAACAGCCTGATTAGGCTTATCAAATACTATAATCTTGACCTACCCTGAACTTACCAACTAGTCAACAAATCCTTAATTATCTGTATAGATCATTCTAAAACTATGTAGAGTTAATTACTGTATTAATATGTGTATTCATACTAACAGGTCATCTCACCCACCCACTCAGGGAAATTAGTTTAAGAAAATACCACTTTTGAGAATAACAACACTGTAATTTTTAAGTGGATAAATATGTGTTATTTAGAAGCTCAATGTAAACTAAACCATAGCATAAAAATATGACCATAAAGCAAACATAGGTATAATTTTGATGCTTATTTCCCTGAGCTTTGTCAGAATATGGATTCTGACATTGATCCTTTGGTAATTTATGTATGTTTTATGAGAGGCCTCTTGTTCATTTCCTGCCTGCTCATATCCCCAAAATAAATAAATTTTCACACAGAAAATGTATCAATTAAATCACTGCTTGGTCCATTAGTTATAGTTTCTTATTGGCTAACTGATCAATTTCTAATTGATTTATCCCATCTCCATTAATCTTTGTATCATCTTGTGGCTGTGGCTTACTGGATAAAGTTCCATTCAGTGTCTGTCTCTTGTGGCAACTACATGGCATCTCATTGACTTTGTCTTCTTTCTCCCAGCATTCAGTTTAGAGTTTTCCCTGCCTTACTAAGTTCTGCCTTGCTATCGGCCAAAGAAGTTTCTTTATTTATTAAACAATAAAATCAACACATAGACAGAAGAATGTCCACACCATGAGTGCATACTGGCTTACAGTTCACTGTTCACCATTTTATTCCTAGAAATGAAAACAACAATGAAATGAATCATCAAATTTCTATATTTGTTGTTCACTTGTGTTCTATGATATTCCCACAATCATTGGTCAATCAGTTGTATTATCAATAAATAGCTTTTAAAGCTATATTGTATTTCACACATGCTCAGCAGAATAGTTCATAGTGGAAGCTGTCTTTCATGTCTTTACACTGTTAATAACTGATACTATTTTCAAAACAGGCATATTTCAGCCAATCTAACTGGTCTTTCTCCTCTTCATATTTATTTTGCCTAAGTAAGAGAATGGAATTTATCTTAAATTTTTATTTAAAAAAGTATCCTATCATAGTTTTGCAGACTTAAAAGCTAAAGTCAGTGTATGGGCAGAGCCATGTTTCCTTAAAGAGGAGGAAAAATACTCCCCTATTGCTATACCTTCTGATGGAAGGCTTCAGTCTTTAATATTCTACATTTGTAGAAAAAAAATTCTTTAGGCCCCGTATTTCTTTTCACAAAACCTGGCCTCTAGTCTCTTCCTCAGGTAATCTTTTTTTCTCTATAAGAATATCAGTGTGTGGCATTAAGAACTTCTCTCAAATAACATGGTCTCAGGTAAACTAATGATATCTGAATTAAACACATGCACACGTGTGTGTGTGTGTGTGTGTGTGTGTGTGTGTGTGTGTGCATATAACTTGTTCACAATCTAAGTTCCTAAGATTAGAACATAATCATTTTTTGTATGGGGAGGTTCACAGTTTAGTTACTGGCTAAAAGGTAAATTTTTTTAATGTTTTAATTGCAAGTGTTCTAATATGGTTTCAACTTTTGAAAACTTACAGAATGGTATATATTTTTATGAGAAAAATGGCTTAGAAAATTTGACATATGCTTGTAGTTTTTGATTTTGATCTTGTATAGACTTCTATTTGCAATGTTGGAATATGTTTTCATTTCAATAACATTAGACACAGTACCATGACTAATGTGTGTTAATTCTATTGCTATTGCCTGCCTAAAGACCTTGCCCTTTTATCAGTGAGGATATTAGTTGTTAAGCAAAAAACAGCCACTTAATCCCCTGCTTTCCAAGCTGCTAAAGATACCTCGACAAAAACATGCTCAGTTTTTCTCATGAATCTAAGCTTTTTGTTGTTTTGTAAGCAAAATATCATTTAGAAAGACTTTTCAGTAATCTAAAAATATATACCTAGATAAAATTGTTAGGGGATTGGGAAGAACTATTTACAATTTCTATTATTTTTTTCTGTTCTAGATTTATTAATATCTGACAATTATATCTTAAGAATATTTTTGATACTGGAAAAAGTCACAAAGATGTGTCAAAAGTCTTGTTGTCAAGGGAATTAGATTGAGAGGTGCCTAGATTTAACAATGTACACGTGAACGCTTTTAGGCTGATTCCAGGGATACACGTTGAGAACAGGAGAGACCTATCTGAATGTGGGCAGCACTATCCAATAAGCAATAGGATGAATAGAGTGAAAGTGGAAGCTGGGAAAGTTGGGCAGTGGAAGCCAGCTGTGGTCTCTATACACATGTGAAGCAGAATAAACCTGACTTAAGATACAATAGTGACACTGGGTGCGACAATAATGACTCTGGGTGGGGAATCCAGCTATTTTAGAGAATGTGTCCTTGTTATAGTTCAAACAAACACATACACTCACACACACAGAAACACACATACCTTAAGGATTCTATATAAAGTATAAAATATTTGAATTATTTATGATCAAATAAAGGATATATTCATGCTTAATGAGTAACATAAACATTTTGCAGATCAGAGCACAAAACAAAACAAAAGCAAAATTATAAGGATTTTTTGTTTAGTATTTTATTCTATTATGTAACAGTTATGTTTTCAGTTTCATCTTCCACCACATTGTGAAATATATATTTTTGTATATGTGACAAATATTGTTTCAATGATAGCTGCTTTGATAATCACTTAAATTTATATCCCATATTCTTTAAATTTCAATGAGTGAACACAAGTAGTTGAAGTTCTACACCTACTGTGGTATTGCACAGTGATCCATAAACATGTACTTCATAAAATTTTTTAACATAATTATTACCTCATTCATTAATTAGATCATTTCAGTGAAAAATAGTTCAATACTTCCTCTTACTTTCAAAAAGGTAGAGGCCTTGATTGTTAAATATTATCAATTTTAGTAGTTGAACATGTTAAAAATTTATCAAACAGTACAAATAATATACTATATTGGCAGGTTTAAAAAAACATTACATTTGCCCAAATTGTCACTTAGCAGCCAACAAATGCTGACCAATTAGTTACTTCTTATTTGTTTGTTTTTGTTTTACAAGATCTCTCCCTGATCCTGTGGTGCCTCCTTCTGAGATTAACTAAAGGTCAGCAAGCATAAGTCATTCTCCCTCCCTGCTCCATTCAGAGCAAGAAATGCAAGTACTGGGACCTGAACTCTGTCTGGTTCTAATAAATGCACTGAAAATGACCTTAATCAATTCATCTCTTCCATCACTGTTAAGTTGGGATAAACAAACCAAAGAAAACAAAATGAAAGAAAATCAAGAAATGCATATGTAGTCATTTATTTTATTTTTCCTCTTTTCCTTGTTGTTTAGCCTTGTATATTCTTGGAAAATTTCTTCTAAAATCTTCAGGTTTTTTTCACATTGATCTTTAGTAGACATCTAAAAAGTGTCAGCCATAACACATCTCTTCCCAAACACAGTGAAGCAGTGCCAAATAATTCCTGTTATTGTCATTAACTTTTTAATACTGCTTGGCTTCTATTTGTGCTATTTCTACTTGAAAGTTATCAGAGAAATATCATTTACTCAACAGTTTTCAAAATGTATTAAGTATACATGTATACCATTGCTGCATACTTTTGCATTTTTATTCTAACTAAAGTTCTACAAATTTTGTTCTATAAGAACTTTTAAAACTATTTATTAGATTTATTTATTTATTTTTATACATAAATGTTTTGTTTGATACCCACAAACATAAGATTTCTACATATAAACATGTATACATGATAAAACATTATTTAGCCTTGAAAAAAGTGGCAATGACATTTGTAATGGGAGGCTGCTTATTGGTTCCTAGCTGCCTGGCTAGGTTAGACTCAAAATAATCACACAGAAATGGTATGAATTAAATCACTGTTTGACCCATTAGTTTTAGCTACATATTGACCAACTCTTATATTAACTTAATCCATTTTTCTTAATCTTCATATCACCACGTATCTGTGGCTTACTGGGTAAAGTTCCCAGCATCTGTCTCCTGCGGCTCAATGACTTCTCTCTGACTCCTCCTTTCTTTTTCCCAGCATACAGCCTAGCTTTCCTTGCCTAGCTCTGTTCTTCCCTGTCATAGACTCAAAACAGTTCTTTATTCATTAACCAATAAAAGGAACAGATAGAAGGACCTTCCACACCAGTTCCCCTTTTCTCTTTAAACAAAAATTACTTATCGCAAAAACAGTTATCAAGCAAGAGTTACATTACAATATTTAAATCTACTTTATCTTTTGTCGTAACTAAGGAAAACTATAACTATAAACTTTTAAACACCATCAAAGACTCCAGAAGGATATGATATCGCCTAAGTAAACAAGAAGTACATTATAAGCACTTCCAAAACTCTATAATTGACAGAAATATTTTGCTGCCTGGACAGTCACCTAAAGTTCTTCTGTGCTGTTATTGAATACATCTTCAGACTACAGGCCCATAGTATTCACCAGACTTTTCTATGAAGCACAAAATTTCAAAGATAGGTTTGCCTATATAGGCAATTTGTTAGTCACTTTCTTCTGTGTCCTGCAGAATGTCTAGCAGACTTTGTCATGAAGCAGAAACCCTGAAGGAGTCTCTCAACTTTAGACAAGTTCAGCAGTCATTTCTCTGCAAGTTCTACATGTCCAGTTTATCAAGGAGTCTAGGCAAGAGAAGTTTCTTGCCAAATGGTCAACCAACTCCAAAAGGCATCTTTTCATTGCACATCATCCTCTTGAAGTAGCTTTGTGTTGCCAGGAGCAGATGTGTCTCACTGTCACAAACAGTCTTAAATTCTAAACATTTTAAATACCATATTCTGACATCTCTGAACAATTTGAAGAATACTTATCTAACTGAAATATATCTATATACATCTAGAAAATCTAACTAACATGACTACAAGATTGACGATTATAAACAAGTACCTATTAGGTTATATTTTTAATTATACATTACATTTTTAAATGAATAGCACAAACATGATACCGTAATCAAGAGCAGAAATATACGTATAACAAAATTGACCTTAAATTTGCATCAATACAAGATCCATACCAATGTAAATTATTCATATTTATATCATATTCTCCTTTAAATGTAAGTGAACATTTATAGACAATATCTGGGAAAATATGCATAGTTATCTCCATACTTCTTCCTGCTGATTGGGGCCCTGTTAATCAGGACTTTTATGGTATATCCTGTGTTCTAGGTTCATCTCAGTCAGTAGTTGGGCAAAGTAATTTGTTGGGAGTATTTATGGTGACCTTTCATCGGAACATGGTCTATCAAACCATGTTAGCCTGGAATGAATCCACAGGTTCTCATCCTCTGTGAGAACAAAAGAAGAACCTCTCTTCTAAAGAAACATATACTTAGACCCAAATTCTGAAGTCAAGATACCTTTATAATATACATGATGGTTTAGCTTAGCAGCCCATATAAAAAATGGCTCTCTGTGCTTGTTGGTTACCAGCTGCCTGACTAGCTTAGACCCAATATAATCACACAGAAACAATATTAATTAAATCACTGCTTGGCCCATTAGTTTTAACTTCTTTGTTGCTAACTTTTATATTAATTTAACCCATTTTAATTAACCTTTATATCTTCCTTGTCATAGGCTCAAAAAAGTTCTTTACTCCTTAACCAATAAAAGCAACACATAGACAGAAGAACCTCCCACACCAGATATTTGATACAGTATAGATGTACTGGAAGGACATTGTGCTTAGTGAAAACACTGGAAAAATATTTTGTGATATAACATTTGAAATCTAAATAGAAACACAAAAGAGAAAATGCACCAAATTAAAAACAAAACTGATTACCAATGGTTGTTCTGAATGAAGAATATTAGAAGATAGAAATAATCAAAAGACGCAAAGAAACAGAGCCAGAGGGGGAAAAGTCTAGATATTTAATGCTGAAACATAGGCTATAACCAATAATTTGAGTGGAAGGAAGAAATGCTATTACAAGGGATGGTAAGAGCCCATCTATACACACCCTTGGGAAAGAGTGGGTGACTGTATGGGATGAGGATTGTTTGCTTTACCACAACAAAAATTTGTATGTATTTCACCACACAATTTAATATATGTCAAATTGTCACAAAAAATGTTAACGTTGCTATATTGAAGCCTCTCAGCTTGTTAATTAAGATAGAAGATAAATAACAGTTGTTTTATACCGTATGGGATAGTCTGAAAATTAATAGATTTCAACTCTTTCCATTGTCAACAATTGTTAAAACAGTAGAAATTAAACATTTCCAATTTGCTAATAAAGTATACTAACTTCAGGAAATCTACTTTGCTACTTGTTTCTTCCTGAAGTAATAGAAAAAGACATTGTGGTGTGTTGGATTCCATGTTTAAGGAAACTTTTTTATTTTACATCCTTCATTAACTTCAGTGAAATCTGTACACTTATGTCCCTGTCATAGTGATGGTTTCTCAGATGTCTAATAAGAAGACATGGTTTATATATAATAGCATGTTCTCATAATCTGTGGTCTGGCTAAATAATTACAATATACCAAATTAAAAATTCATTGTCACTAATTTGCTCTTAGTCATATATGAAATATCCTAAAATACAATCAATTTCTGCAGAACAATAATAGATTTAACATATGCTCAGCGGATGAAGGTCTGCATCAGATAACTCAGCATAAGAAATGGCCCTAAAAGTTACATTAGAACCATAAAATATACTTACAGAAAGACACCCTTACCTATCACTCAAATTACTCACTGAGAGTTGTTAACAGAAAATTATGGGCTTACAATGACTTTATGATATGGGTTTGATTTCTCCCTGTGTTTCATAAAGTGAATGACAGGAGATGTATAAAGAAATTTCCAGAGATGCTGCACAGTATAGAAATTTTCAAAATGATGTCCAAGTTATATTATCATCTTCTCTTCTCCAAATCATGTGAAGCAACAAGGAGAATAAAAATTCTATTCTCTGTGTGCATGATAACTTCACATTCAATATGATATACAGATTATAGAATGTAAAAGGCTACTGAAATCCATTGAATCCTCATAGGTGTCTTGAAGGGATGTATGTCAACCTTATTTAGTTGGCATGAATGAGGCAGATCCCAGGATGTACTGCACAATCACACTTGCCAGAAGAAAAGGAGAAATCCTCAGGGAAAACCATCAATCTTTTATTTTTAAAAACTACATTTGAAACTTCACTGTTTTGAGAGCTAGCAGAATATGTTTCAGAAAGCTATGTGAAGGAATATCAGAGAGGGAGAAATATCAATGGACCTGAGTCCAAAAGGATGTTGGTGTCAGAAAGGAAAAGGCTTGAAATCAGTGACCTAATTGAGAATTGAATAATTTAATTTTGCATGACCTTTAATAGAGCTATGAAGTCCATGATTGGCAGTAATAGCCATCCACATTCAACTTCCTACAAAGAACCTGCAGACAGACCTATAAAGAATACATGGGAAAGTTTATTTGTGATAATCTGCCTATTTCAAGAGCTTCAGCTTATTAATAAGTTGTAACTGAATCATATGATAGGGCCTGGGTAAAGGTGAGATAAAAGTAAAACCATCAGATACCCA
Source organism: Myodes glareolus (assembly GCF_982192425.1). Lineage (NCBI taxonomy): Eukaryota > Metazoa > Chordata > Mammalia > Rodentia > Cricetidae > Myodes > Myodes glareolus. The sequence goes on along the minus strand of NC_142045.1, from coordinate 39,126,617 downwards.
AAGATAAATTTTAAATTATCCCTTCATAGGAAGTAATATAAGTAATGTGGGTTATAAAATTAATAACAATTAATAAAACAGTATTGAAACTATTTAGGAAAAAAAGTAATTCAACAAAAATTTATCAAGAGGCTGACCATGGCAACACACTACATAAATTTGAAAAGATGAGTTGTTATCCCATCTAAAAAGATGACAATAGAGTTATAAAATATAGTTTATTGATGCATTTGTTAAGGTTCTATTAGAGAACATAATTTACAGAGTATTGTGTAAAGGTGTGTGTGTAAAAGTCTGTGTAAGTGTTTGTGTGTGTGTGTGTGTGAGTGTGTGTGTGTGTGACTGTCTATGTGGGTGAAGGAGATTTATGAAATTGTTTTATACAATGAGGTGTGGTGGTTCCAAAAATAGGTATCTCACACTGGAGAAGCTGAGACCCAGTCAATGTTCAGTCCATGAGGCTGGTGCCTTAGTCCCAGTCTGTTTTTTTTTATTTTTTTTTATTATTAATAATTTTAAAAAGTTTCCACTTCCTCCCCTCCTCCCAATACCCTCCCACTCCCCCCTCTACATCTCCTCCTCCCTCTCCAGTTCTAAGAGCAGTCAGGGTTTCCTGCCCTGTGGAAAGTTCAAGTTCCTCCCCCCTCCCTCCAGGTCTAGGAAGGTGAGCATCCAAACAGACTAGGATCCCAAAAAGCCAGTACATGCAGACGAAAGCAGTCCCAGTGCCATTATCAATGGCTTCTCAGACAGCCTCCATGTTATCCACCTTCAGAGAATCCGGTTTGATCACATGCTCGTTCAGTCCCAGTCCAGCTGGCCTTGGTGAACTCTCATTAGATCAGTCCCCTTGTATCAGTGGGTGATTGCCCTCCTCGCGGTCCTGGCTTCCTTGTTCATGTTCTCCCTCCTTCTGCTCCTCATTTGGACCTTGAGGGCTCAGTCCAGTGCTTCAATGTGGGTCTCTGTCTCTACCCCCATCCATCGCCAGATGAAGGTTCTATGGTGATATGCAAAATATTCATCAATATGGTTATGGGCCAAGGCCAGTTCAGGCACCCACTCCTCTGCTGCCCAGGGAACAATCTGGAAACCTATCCTTGGACCTGGGAACCTCTCTAGAATCAAGTCTCTTGCAAACCCTAAAATGGCTCCCTTAGTTGAGATATATACTTCCTTGCTCCCATATCCATCTTTCCTCCCTCATCCCCATCCCATTCTCCCAAGCTATCCCCCATCCTCCCCTTTTCCTTTTTCTCTAGCCATCTCCCCTTACTTCCACACCCCACCCCACATGCACCCAAGTTTGCCTGGCAATCTTGTCTGCTTTTCAGTCTGGTTTTGAAGACCAGGAGGAACCCTAAAGAGCTGCCAGGCTTTAGCTAAAGATGGAATCAGGAAGAAATAAGTTTCTGGTACCAATAAAAGAACTCAGCAACAATAACAAAGTAAATGAAGCTGATATAGACAGAAAAGACAAAGTAGGCAAAAGTAAATGTCAGTCTTTTGGCATGGACCTCATGACAACCATTGTTGCTTGACAAAATTCCAGCATTTTGACATTGCAGACCACATTTCTCCAGCACCTTTTACTTTAATCTTTACTGATTTTCACTATTTATTTTGGGAGTTTCCTTATGCTTTTTCCTTAGGGAGATTTTGTGTCAGCCTTAAAGGATGAAAGTATATAAAATGGCAGCCTCTTTAAACAAAATAATTCATTGGAAAAAATCTCCACCACCATGAACCAGGAATCCCTTTGTGCCCTCCCAATTACACCAAAAACTGGAAAGTTAGAGATTTATTAGGCACATCTGATCCCAAATATGAAAAATCTACAATTAACATCCAGGGCCTGAGGCCATTAACAGCAAGAGTTTAGTTTAATAAGTATAGAGAAATCAGATGGGTACGGTATAATGGGAAAAGAATAAGACATCAAGACCTCCCCTTTTCTGGAGTGTATGAGTCATATAGTAAGACCAAGACACAAAACGACATAATTAGGGAACAGCTCAGTGAAACACTGCACCATGCCCCTTGAGAAGTGAAAATTGCCCTTAAATTGTAGTATAATGTCTGGTCCCCAGAAGTTCTTTTCCCAAGGTCAGTCATTTGGATAAGGGCCTCCATTCCCTCAGGGCGTGAGGAAAATTTCTGCTTGCTAAGCAATCATTCTACTTTATCTCTGGTAGAAGGAATTTGTAACCCTTTCATTGATTTAAGAGGTCTCCTGGTAGAGTTACTGAACCTTTGAGAACAGTGGGCGTATTGATACTTGCTGAACTTACCCCTTTTATCTCAGGGGGAAAAAACGCTATAATAAAGTTAATGGCCACTTTTCTTCCCTGAATCTCTGAGTCTGCTTTCAATATTTTCTGTGGCTAAACTATTGAGAACAGAAGTTGAACTGTTTCTAATTTCATGATGTCAAAGCTGCATTTCTCTGATGGCTAAGGATGTTCAGCATTTCCTTAAGTGTCCTTCAACCCTTTGAGATTTATCTGTTGAGAATTTTCTGTTCAGGTGTGTACCTTATTTTTTTATTGAATTATTTGTTCTTTTAGTGTCAAGTTTCTTGAGTTCTTTGTATATTTTGGAGATCAAGATTCCATCTTATACCTGTCAGAATGGCCAAGATCAAAAATACTAATGACAGCTTATGCTAGAGATGATGTGAGATAAAGGGAACACTTCTCAATGGCTGGTGGGAGTACAAACTTGTACAACCACTTTGGAAATCACCATGGCAATTTCTCAGAAAATTAGAAAACAATTTGCCTCAAGACCCAGCAATACTGTTTTTGGGCATATACTATAAAGATGCTCAATGATGCCACAAGGACATGTGCTCAACTATGTTCATATCAGCATTATTTATAATAACAAGAACATGGAAACAACCTACATCCACCTCAATCAAAGAATGAATGAAGAAAATGTGGTACATTTACAAAAAGGAGTACTACACAGCTGTAAAAAATAATGACATCTTGAAATTTGCAGGCAAATGGATGGAGCAAGGAAAAAAGCATATTGAGTGAGGTGCTTCAGGCCCAGAAAGAGAGATATAATATATATTCATTCATATGTGGCTTTTAGACTTCAAGCAAAGCAAAATCATTCTACAGCAAAAAACCCCAGATAAAGTAGACAACCAAGAAGACCCTAAAAGAGACTTACATGAATCTACATGGGAAGGTCAAAAAGAAAAAGACTCCTAAGCAAATTGGGAGGATGGGTGTCACAGGGGAGGGTAGAATGGAAGAAAGGAGGAAGGGAGGGAAACAGAAAAAATGTAGAACTCAATAAAAAGGATTAAAAAAAACTAAACAACAAAACAAAACAAAAGTTTATAGTATGACTACTCCCTGCAGCTGGTCCCATTAGACAAAAGTGCTGACTGGCTTTCTTATGGAGGCAATCAAAAGAGCATCTCATGTAAGGAGCAGACTAGTCAGTACAGCTGACTTCATTTCAATGTAGAACATGTTTTCCAACCATATATTCCAAGGACATGTACTTTTGGGTTTGTATGGTTTTGTTTCTTTGTTTTTAGACACAGTATACTTTGTAGCCCAGGAAAAACAGGACTCAAAGTTATCTTCCTACCTCAATCTTCTGAATCTTGGCACATCAGGTGTGAACAACCATATTTGGTTCCCATAAATTTTAGTGTATATTTCTGACAAGACAGTTGACACTATTAATATATGATCTCCTTCATACATTTTCTTACTAATTTCTAGGTATTATTGAGCATTTAGGGTGCTTTTACAAGGCTGTAAGTGCAACAACAGTAGGAGGAGGTGTGCAACTCTGAAAGAAAGTAAAATGTCGCAAATATCGGTGATATAATTGACTTAATTGCTAATGGAATTCATTTTTAATACATGGTGGTTAGTAAGGAATCAACCTATTGAACAATCATTGCTAAATCCATTTGTGTAGATTTTAAACTAAACTTCCTGTTTTCGTGCAGTACTGAAACTGCTCTTTATTACTTTCTTCTTTATTAACTCAAAGAAAGAGAGAGTTAATTTTTGCATAGGGATCAGGCTTCCTGAATTTCTTCTCATACACTCTGGGATATCTATCCCTGTTCTCCTTGTTCTCCTCATGTTTAGGCAGCCATATTGATGAGAGGTTATGAGTAGAGCTTTTGACATTATTAGGAAACTTCCTGATCCTTTTGCTCTTAAAATATTTCTGCCCCATCTTTTCTGTTCCATTAGGCTTGGGAATGAGAATGGCATTTTCTTTTACTTTATGTTTTTTTTTTAAATTGAAAGTGGATTTTTTTTTCTACACATTGTATTCTGATTATAGTTTTGCCTTCTGAAACTCCTCTGAGATTCCCTCTACTTTCCCTCATTTTCTGTCTCTTGCTATAAAAGAAACAGACATATAAAAAATAATAAAACATATAGATGGAAACAGAAAGAAGCCACATTTGGACAAATAATCAAACAGAAGAAAAAAGTCATTGGAAAACCACAGACTACACAATAGACAAAGAGTTGCACATAGACTGTTATCCACAGCTCTGTATTTTGGTTGGTTGTGGTTTTCCATAATGGTCTTCATTTGTTTCAAAGAGAAGTATTTTTTGGCAAGAGGTGATGACTACATTTACCGTGAGAATATGGACAAATATTTTGAGTATAGTTAGGAATTACACTAAGCCAAATATTTGGAGAATAGTGAGATATTACACTGGTTTAATAAAGTTATAGTATTTCGATCTCCTCCAATATGCATTACCTCACTTATTCCTAGTAGTTGTCTGGGTTTAACTACCAGGAAAGGTCTTCCTCCAATAAGAGAGTATTGGTTACCACCAAGACATTCTCTGGCAACTGAGGAATGTTTAGAGGTAGAAAAATCTTCTTCCTCTGGAAAGAGCATACCAACTGGCTATACACTGTGAAATGTTCAGTGCAGAAAACATGCATACAAGTGACTACTACTAGACTGAGTAGGTTGTGTGTGTGTGTGCGATATGCAAAGGCTTGCTTGCACAAACATACACAAGATGACTTGTAAGAGTAAGTTCATACCTTTTAACATGTATGTCTAGAGAATCCAACCCAGTTTCTCAGACTGCCAGTAAATACCTTTGCAAGCTGAGCCATGTCTCAAAGCTGAAAATTTTAAAAATATAGCAAATTCTTGTTTTAATTCTTCAGACCTCAGGTATTTTGCAATCAGTTGATTTTGTTATCATTTCCAATGAAACCTTTATTAGTAAGGAGGAGAACTTAATTTGTCTCAATAAAAACTTTGTCTCCTCCCTTTTATATCTTATTGTCATCTTATATAATTAACAAAAATCTCACTGTAAACTTGAAGGAATTGGCATTAATCACAAATTTATGCCATTGCTATCCAATACATTATTTAATTATTGAGTTAGTGCTAAAAAAATTAAGACAAATATTTTTCATAGTGCATTATTGACATCTTTAATTCATATGCAAGCGATCATTAATTCTAAGACTAAAACCAATGTTTTATCCATCGATTTAAAAAATTATATATATATATATATATATATATATATATATATATATATAAGCAAATGTCTATGACTATTTTAAATGTAGGAAATGATAGCAAGATGAATAGGTAATGAATTTGTTACTACATCTTCCCTCTCCACCATTTGCACAAACAAAGTAGTGTACAAGTCACAAAAGCACAGGATAGATACACAAAACAATGAAATAGAATTTAAAGTATTTTATACATTAAAAAAACACTGCACTCTGAAGACGGAAACAGGCAAGAAAAACTGCAGAACTTCCAATTATATCTTACCTCCTCCAAATGGCTGAAAAACAGTTAAAGGAAGGTTCAGTGTGCTTAGTCATTAGGAAAAGGCAAACCAAAACTTGAGATTTTGTCTCATAGATGTCAGAATGGCTAAGATAACTAAAACAAGTGACAAGAAAATGTGGCAATTTACATTTTAGAGTACTACTCAATGGTAAAAATCAATGACATCTTGATTAGTGCGTGCAAATGGATGGAATTTGAAAACACTATTCTGAGTGAGGTGACCCAGACCAGAAAAAGATGAATTTGGTATGTACTCAATCAAAAGTGGATAGTAGGTATAAAATAGGACATTGAGCCTATAGTTCATGATCCAAGAGAAGCTAAGTAATATGGTGAACCTAAAGAAAAGTACATATAGACCCACCTGGAAATTGGTAATGGACAGGATTGACTGGCAGTGTTGGGGGAGCATGATGGTGGAGGGAGAAGGGAGGGTAGGAGAACCTGAGGTAATCGGATGGCTGAGATGGAGTAAGGACAGAGATGAGAGCATGGAGAGAGATGTATTGATTGAGGGAGCCATTATATGGCTAGCAGAAACCTAGCTCTAGAGAAATTTCCAGGAATCCAATAGGATGACTGCACCTAGGACTCTTGACAATAGACGAGAAGGGGCCCGATCTTGACTTGCCTTGTAGTAGGACTGATGATTACTTTAAATATCACCATGGAGCCTTCATCCAGCAACTGATGGAGGCAGAGGCAGAGGCAGAGACCTACATCGGAGCACTGGACTGAGCTCTTGAAGTCCAATTAGGACTGGAAGGAATGAGATTATGAGCCAAGAGGTCCAGACCTTGATGGGTTCACTCACTGAAACAGTTTACCTGAGATAATGAGAGCTCACCAACTCCAGCTGGACTGGGATCAAAAACCATAGGACCAAACCGGGTCCTCTGAATGTGGTTGACAGCTGCATGGCTGGGACAGACTGAGGGGCCACTAGCAGTGGCACTGGGATTTATCTCTACTGCATGTACTGGCTTTTGGAGATCCTATTCTTTTTGGATGAATACCTTGCTCAGTCTAGATACAGTAGGTCTTGGACCTTCCACAATGCAATGTGCCTTACCCTCTCTGAGGATTAAATGAGGTAGGGTGGGAGGGTGTGAGGAGGGAATGGGATGGGGGAGGGAGTGGTAACCTGGATTGGTATTCTTTTAAAAATCTAATAAATTAAAAAAGAAGAAATAAAAGAATCAGAGAGGATAGAGGACACCAAGGAAACAAGGCCTTCTAACTCAACAGAAGCATATGATGAACATTTGAACTCAACTAACCTGAGACAGTATGCACTGGTCCTTTATGGGTCTGCAATTGAAGTTGGCTTCCATTTGAGTGTTTTTTATGGAATCCCTGAGCTTCCCAATGAGTGGGCTTCTTATTCTTGTGCCTTCTCGTTGGGGTCTTCTATTTTTATTATATTATATTACATTTTGTTATTATCATTTTGAATCCTGTTGGTTTGCTAATGAGAGACAGAAAAGTAATGGATCTGAATAGGAAATGAGAGGAGTAGAGGTAGGGGAAGTCATAGTAAAAGGATGGATTACATAGAAAATAAATCTGGTTTTGTTTATAGAAATGGAAAGATTTATTCAAAATTGTTATATTGAGTAGTTTAAAATACTCCACATGTATTGTGATATAAATAGGAACTGAGAAGTTGTCCTCTGCAAGCATGATAGAAGAAACTTGAAAGTAGAAACTCTGCTGATTTTGGTCCCTTTCCTCCGCAATATGTCACCAGCTTAAAGACTTATTATTCCTCAAACCAACACTTTGTTATTTGAAGCCTAAATATATGTTTTGAGAAATCTTTCCACACAAAAACAATAGATGGTAGTGGGTGGTGCAGTGAGATCCTGTCAGAAATAGATGGGTACAGCAGAAGTACGCATGAGGCAAAAGGGCTCTTAAACTGAATGCTGAGGTTATGTCTTAAGATAATAACTTTTCATAGGTGAAATTTATCAGTTTCATTAGCCACATAGTAATAGCAGATGTGATATCAGTCATCTGATATATATTTTGAGAAAATCTATATGCATAGTAAAATTATTCTAAGGAGAAGCAGAGGTTCTATGTCTTTGCAGTTTGTTATAAAATCAGGACTGACCATGGGCCGGCTAAGGATCTGGGCAATGAGGTTTCTCACTGTATCTACCCAAGAAAACTAGCATCTCGAGCAAATTCAGGAAGCTGTTTGTTCATTTGTTCTCCCACTTTCAGAATAATATCCAGGGATTGGAGTGTTATGTTAGTCTCTAAATGTCTGCTTACTCTATCGGTTTGAGATTTCTTTCCACCTTCTGACCATGTGGATACTGAAAGGCACTAGAAGACCTTTTGGAACTCCTGCCTTGCCTTTCATGAATGAATCTCTGTAACAGTGTGAGCATTTTATCTCTGCTTCTCCTTCCCAGCTTTATTATGTGCCCAGCTACATTTCAGAGAGTGCATGTGTAAACAAGCTGCAAGTTGGGGCAGATTCAGATCTCGTTTTAATGCCTGAGGTGCCGAATTTTACAGAAGAGCAGCATGGAAGCAAAGAATGCAGTTCTGGGAAATCGCAGTTGCATTTCCCTCCTTTCCACAGCTCTGATTACAGTAGTCACTCTCCTTCAAAGAGATTTGCACTTTCAGGCATTTGTCGCATTTAACTTTCCTCCATTCTCAGATTTGCAGGAAACTATACCTTTATTACTTTACACAAATTCAAAATTTTGTTAGTGCAAGTACACTCCGTTCAAAATCTTCAAATTTACCTTGGGAACAGACTATATTCTTTACTATTTTTCACTTATCTTTGTTACTGAATCTTTCACTTATTAATCAATTAGTCAGAAATATGTCAAATAGACAATCACACTTATGTTCATGCCTGTGCGTTGATGGAATTGCTGCTTCCAACTCTGAATCTTAGTGTTGGTTGTTAGTGAAAAACTGTCAAAAAATGTACTGTAAGTGTCAATAAGTAGGTTCTATAAATACGTTGGTGAGCTTTCTCTATTAGCAAAATATACCATCAAACGAGTTTTTTTTCAGTTACATAAAAGAAGGTTATGTACTGAGAATTTATGTCTCCACCATGGATCCTAGGAAGAAATTTACTATTACATTTGAGGCATAGAATGTTTGGCAATGATTGTTTTATATTAAATCATCATTGGAGGTTCTTGTTATGCACACAAATCTTTCATTTGCATCTTGATCTTTGATTCTTCTCTTCACTACTTAACACATCATCAGCTTCTCCTATTATATTGCCTTCCACATTAAAAATAAAATAAAAACACATTTCTCTATGATTTTATTGAACGACCCAAAATGTTAATTAATTTCCTTTAGAAGTGATGTTGAATCTGAAAGGTATGAAGATATCATCAGGGGCTGAAATTCTAAGAGATTTGTTTTAATTAAAATAACATTTATATTAACACTATGTAGCTGTAAAATCATATATTTGTTCATTGATCACTTTATACGAGGTACAACCCTAAATTGACAATGATAGACTGCTTCAATTAATTCTCAGAAAAGATGTATAATTTGAGGTAATGTTGTTATCAAAAACCTTGACGTACAAATAATTGAAAAGAATAGAGAAAATAAAGAACTCGCCATTTCTCAAAAAGCTTTTACTAGTCATTTGAGTCTCCTTTGAAGTCTAAAAATATAGCTAATATAATGTTCTGCTTTCATTGAAGGAAGAACTATAATAAATAATATATCAGTAAAATATTAATGGGATGTAAGTTGTGGAACTAATTTAGTCCTTTCAAAGAAATAGTAAAAATTGGCTCTTAATCTATTTGGCTTCACTGAGAATTAATAAAGATAAAGAAAATTGAATTAATTTCTGCTCATTAGGTCAAATGGAAAAGTTACATTTTAGGTATTTTGAACACTTCATTTCAAAAGTCTGAGTGATGTCAATTCATTAATACTTTCTACATGTCATTGATTATTTAGTATCTAGTATCAACACATGTAAAACTGATAGTACCAGCTATTTATTTAAAGATGCAAAGCACCAGAAAAATCTAAGGTAAATTTTGACCCCTGATGTGGCGCTCTATTTCTCGGAGCGAGGATGTTGATTATTAATATTATAAATTTTATTATTGTTAAGATTTTATTTCTATTAAATATCTACATTTATGAGGAAATAGACATTAAATTCTATTTGTCAAACATTCTAAAATTTGAATCAATGAAGATCCCTTATAGGACTGTCTTGCTAAATGTGTGGACTTTTCCACTGAGAAAGGCAAGGATTCCCAAACTTAGTAATTAAATCTTGTAATATATGTAATAGTACCTTATTAATGCCCATTAGGTGCAGCCATATTAACTAATAAATGAATAAAATCCTAAATTTAGTATCCATCTACTCCTTGAACATATAGTAAATTTAATTACTCATAACATAATAAATCCATCCAATTTTTGAAATAGTATTGATGTTGAGTAAAATGTATAATTTTATAATTTGCATTTGTAAAAGTGTCATTCTATTCACTATTCTATAACCAACTCCCAAATTAAACTTGTGTAACTAATTAACCTCTATGTGGCCAAGTTTGCTCATCTCTGAAACAGAAACAGTAATTATTACTGCCTACCCAGTAGGCACAAAGTGAAACTTAATGAGACAGTTTTAAAGTAAAATATTTGACAGGCATTTTATATTTGTAACCTTCTAATACCCAAACTACTTATCTTATTTTCATCATAGACATATGAAGAGTAAATGTTTTTTTAAATGTTTATTCATTTATATCTAAATTTTAGTGATTATCTATCACTAGAAAAAATCTATTTTTGTAAAAATTAAGAGTGGAAATGTAAGAATCTCAAGGATGTTTACAATTTTATGGTGTATGTATGTTGTCTTCTTTTATATTAATTATAACAAGAATTGTGTCTCAGGCCCTCTTGGTAAATATGTTGTGCCTTCCACTCTGTCTTTTTTGGATATGATACCATTCTTTTGGAAGATTGAGTTGTGTTTTTATTGGGTGTTTAGCAACAATCATGGTATATACTAACCTGGAAGATGCCTATAAAATTCCCTCAGAACCAACTTTTAAAAAGGCTTCTAAATATCAGCACTAAACTTTGGGAAATAAACAAGAATATATTTTGGAATCATTGCACATAGGTTAGGTGGCTTCCTAACAATAGCTGGTATAATGACCAAAGAAACTACAATTTAAAAATGCACACCTCCTAATCTTTTTCCACATGATTTATCAACTGGGTACTAAACACACAAATGTATGAGTTTATGGAGGTAATTTTCATACAGACCACATTAATTAGATAAGACTGTGACTTCTGCCCATCATCCATGGTCCTTCTGCTTTGGCTAGGAACTTGACTAAGAAATGAATGGAATCACATAGAGGAAAACCATTGGAGTCTGAGATAAAGTGTGAGTTTAATGAATAGATAAAGTGAATAGAAATTAGAGTCTATGGAATTCAAGTTTCAAATACACAGTCTGGTAGTGAATACGTTGGTTGTTTTTTGATGTTTGCATGTGTATGTGTTTGTGTTTGCTTTACGAAAATATATAGCTTTTTTAATCTCACTTTTATAATAGCATCTTTTAGTGGTAATATTTACAGAAAAGTTAACTGGATGGATAGAGAATAAATAATTTATCTTTGAAGTATTTGCTTTCTCACGTTGGTTGAGTTTTATAACATCTTCAACATAAACATGTATTTTAGTCAACAATCACTTGCAATCTGGAAGTATACCCTTTTTAAAGTAATAAAAACCTAGGCTTCAGAAATATAAAAGGTAACTAGAAGTCTTAAGAGTAAGATTTTGAGAAATGAAAGAACTGCCCTGTGGTGGTTTAAACTGAGTTGAGAATAGCAGTTCTGCATGTATGGAAATAGGAGAGTTCGGGATATTCTGTATGGCCCATTATGTTTTCTACGAACATAAAATTGTTGAATATATAATACTCAATTAATCAAAGAAATGTCTCAAGAGTATCTGCACAAATGAAGTGATGAAATCACAAATGTCTACAATACATCTGAAATTAATTATGTTTTTAAAAGTATCTTGTTGTCGAGGGGTTTCTGTTCTGCCCAGTTCCCTCAGTTCATTAAGTCCCAAAGAAAATCACACAGAGCTCTACATTTGTTATAAACTGATAGGCCCATTAGCTCAGGCTTCTTATTAAGTCTTATAACTTATATTAACCCATTATTCTAGTATATGTTGATCACATGGCTCGGTACCTTTTTCAGTGGGCCAGGTCACATCTTCCTTCTTCTTTGTCTGGGCAGCACTGCAGAGAAATGGGCTTTCCTCTTCCCAGAATTCTTCTGTTCTCATTGGCCTGCCTCTACTTCCTGTCTGGTTATCTTGCTTATACTTCCTACCTGGGTACTGGCCAATCAGTGTTTATTTAAAATATAATTGACAGAATAAAGAACATTGCCCACACCAGTATCTCATCTTCTGACAGTTTTGGAAATGTTATTCTTATTTTAATTTCAGTTAATACATTTTAAAACTGAAGATTATGGTAATTTTACTACTTAGAATTCTGATTCTATGACTTTAATGTGTCTTAAATGACAAAAAATTTATTGGCAATGATTTATTCAATTGAAACAATTTAAAAAATTGAAATTATTTTTCAAGTATTGAAAATAATGATTACAACTAAAAAGATATTTTAACATTTATTTCATTCCAGTCAGGGAAATATATAAGGCCTCTTCTCAATTGTCTAACCTAAATATGTACATCACGTTTATTTTTGATTCTATCATGAAGTCTTATATTAGATGACTAAAACAATCTTGATCATTTACACATTTCATTTGGACTTTTAACTATTTAAGAGAGAACTCTATTTGTGAAGTAAATAAATGTTTTTATTGTTTCATTCTATAATCTAAAAGATAGTTAATTAATCTGGTTTTGTAGATCTGATTTTAAATTATGACATTTTTTTGCCTTCTACATCATAAAGAGAGGCTTTATGTTACTGCAACAGTTATTTATATGGACAGCTTCTTTGAATAAATTTGTTTCCTATACTCTGAAATTGTTAAATTATGTTATTTTGCATGGTTTTTCTTTGTATTTGGAGAAAAGGGCCATATAATATAAAAGATAATAATACTATATCACTTAATATCAATGGACTCAATTCACCTCTAAAGAGGCACAGACTTAGAGATTGGATACGAAAACAGGATCCAACATTCTGCTGTTTACAAGAAACACACCTCAACCACAAAGACAGACACCTACTCAGAGTAAAGGGTTGGGAAAAGGTTTTCCAAGCAAATGGACCTAAGAAACAAGCGGGCGTGGCCATTCTAATATCTAACAAAATCGACTTCAAACTAAAATCAATCAGAAGAAATGGAGATGGACATTTCATACTCATAACTGGAACAATTCATCAGGAGGAAGTCTCAATCCTGAATATCTATGCTCCTAATATAAAGGCACCCACATATGTAAAAGAAACTCTTCTAGAACTCAAGGCGGTCATCAAACCACACACACTAATAGTAGGAGACTTCAACACTCCTCTCTCACCAATGGACAGGTCAATCAGACAGAAACCAAACAGAGAATTGAGAGACCTATTGGAGGTATTGAATCAAATGGACTTAACAGACATCTATAGAACACTCCACCCAAATAGGAAAGAATATACCTTTTTCTCTGCAGCTCATGGAACCTTCTCGAAAATTGACCACATTCTCGGTAACAAAGTAAACTTCCACAGATACAAAAAAATATTAGTAACTACCTGTGTCTTGTCAGATCACCATGGACTAAAATTAGAATTCAACAACAATGCTCCCCCCAGGAAGCCAACAAACTCATGGAAACTGAACAGTCAACTACTAAATCACCCCTGGGTCAAGAAAGAAATAAAGAAAGAAATTAAACTCTTCCTTGAATTTAATGAAAACAAAGACACAACATACTCAAACCTATGGGACACTATGAAAGCAGTGCTAAGAGGAAAGTTCATAGCACTAAGTGCCCAATTAAAGAAAGCAGAGAAAGCACACATTGGAGAATTAACAGCACAATTGAAAGATCTAGAAAAAAAAGAAGCTGATTCACCCAGGAGGTCTAGAAGACTGGAAATAATCAAACTGAGGGCTGAAATCAACAAAATAGAAACAGAGAAAACAATCCAAAGAATCAATGAATCAAAAAGCTGGTTCTTGGAGAAAATCAACAAGATTGACAAACCCCTAGCCAAGTTAATCAAACGGCAGAGAGAGAACATGCAAATTAATAAGATCAGAAATGAAAAGGGGGACATAACCACAGACACAGAGGAAATCCAGAGAATCATTAGATCTTACTATGAAAGTTTATATGCCACAAAGTTGGAAAATGTAAAAGAAATGGACATTTTTTTAGATAAGTACCATATACCAAAGTTGAACCAAGAACAGGTGAACAATCTAAATAGACCTGTTAGTCGCGAAGAATTAGAAGCTGTTATCAAAAATCTCCCTACCAAAAAAAGCCCAGGACCAGATGGTTTCAATGCAGAATTCTACCAGAACTTCCAGGAAGAGCTAATACCTATACTCCTTAACGTATTCCACAATATAGAAACAGAAGAGTCATTGCCTAACTCCTTTTATAAAGCTACAGTTACCCTAATACCAAAACCACACAAAGACACAACCAAGAAAGAGAATTACAGGCCAATCTCACTCATGAACATCGACGCGAAAATTCTCAATAAAATACTGGCAAACCGAATCCAAGAGCACATTAGAAAAATTATCCATTATGATCAAGTCGGCTTCATTCCAGAGATGCAGGGCTGGTTCAACATACGCAAATCTATCAATGTAATCCATCATATAAATAAACTGAAAGAAAAAAACCATATGATCATCTCACTAGATGCTGAAAAAGCATTTGACAAAATTCAACACCCATTTATGATAAAGGTGTTGGAGAGACTGGGGATACAAGGATCATACCTAAATATAATAAAAGCAATATACAGCAAGCCGACAGCTAACATCAAACTGAATGGAGAGAAACTCAAATCCTTTCCACTAAAATCAGGAACGCGACAAGGCTGTCCACTCTCTCCATACCTCTTCAATATAGTGCTTGAAGTTCTAGCAATAGCAATAAGACAACATAAGGAGATCAAGGGGATTCGAATTGGAAAGGATGAAGTATAACTTTCGTTATTTGCTGACGATATGATAGTTTACATAAGTGACCCCAAAAACTCTACCAAAGAACTCCTACAGCTGATAAACACCTTTAGTAACGTGGCAGGATACAAGATCAACTCCAAAAAATCAGTGGCCCTCCTATACACAAAGGATAAAGAAGCAGAGAGGGAAATCAGAGAAGCATCACCTTTCATGATAGCCACAAATAGCATAAAATATCTTGGGGTTACTCTAACCAAGGAAGTGAAAGACCTATTTGACAAAAACTTTAAGTCTTTGAAGAAAGAAATTGAGGAGGATACCAGAAAATGGAAAGACCTCCCCTGCTCTTGGATTGGGAGAATCAACATAGTATAAATGGCAATTCTACCAAAAGCAATCTATAGGTTCAATGCAATCCCCATCAAAATCCCATCAAACTTCTTCACAGACCTTGAGAGAACAATAATCAAGTTTATATGGCAAAACAAAAAACCCAGGATAGCCAAAACAATCTTATATAATAAAAGAACTTCTGGAGGCATTACCATCCCTGACTTCAAACTCTATTATAGAGCTACAGTATTGAAAACAGCTTGGTATTGGCATAAGAACAGAGAAGTCGACCTATGGAATCGAATAGAAGACCCAGATATTAACCCACAAACTTATGAACACCTAATTTTCGACAAGGGAGCTAAAGGTATACAATGGAAGAAGGAAAGCATCTTTAACAAATGGTGCTGGCATAACTGGATGTCAACCTGTAAAAAAATGAAAGTAGATCCATATCTATCACCATGCACAAAAATCAAGTCCAAATGGATTAAAGACATCAACATTAATCCGTCCACTTTGAACCTGATAGAAGAGAAAGTGGGAAGTAGTCTACAAGATTTAGGCACAGGAGGCCTCTTCCTAAGCAGGACCCCAGCAGCACAGACAATAAGAGAAACAATGAATAAATGGGATCTACTGAAACTGGGAAGCTTCTGTAAAGCAAAGGACACTGTCAGTAGGACAAAAAGGCTGCCTTCTGACTGGGAGAAGATCTTCACCAACCCCTCATCAGACAAAGGTCTGATCTCCAAAATATACAAAGAACTCAAGAAACTAGGCACTAAAACTCTAATTAACCCAATTAAAAAATGGGGTACTGATCTGAACAGAGAATTCACAACAGATGAACTTCGAATGGCCAGAAGACACTTAAGGTCATGCTCAACCTCCTTAGCGATCAGGGAAATGCAAATCAAAACCACTTTGAGATACCATCTTACACCTGTCAGAATAGCTAAAGTCAAAAACACCAATGATATCCTATGCTGGAGAGGATGTGGGGTGAAGGGAACACTCATCCATTGTTGGTGGGAATGCAAACTCGTGCAGCCACTTTGGAAATCAGTGTGGCGGTTTCTCAGGAAACTGGGAGTCAACCTCCCTCAGGACCCAGCAATTCCACTCTTGGGAATATACCCTAAAGATTCCCGATCATACTACAAAAGCATTTGTTCTACTATGTTCATAGCAGCACTATTTGTAATAGCCAGAACCTGGAAACAGCCTAGGTGCCCCTCAATAGAAGAATGGTTAAAAAAGGTGTGGAACATATACACATTAGAGTTTTACTCAGCGGTAAAAAACAATGACATCTTGAATTTTGCATGCAAATGGATGGAAATAGAAAACGCTTTACTGAGTGAGGTAAGCCAGACCCAAAAAGAGGAACACGGTATGTATTCACTCATAAGTGGATTCTAACCATAATTAAAGGTCTTTGAGCCTATTATTCGTGATCCTAGAGAAGCTAAATAAGAAGATGAACCTGATGAATATTATTTAGCTATCCACCAGGAGGTAGGAAATAGACAAGAGTCCCAGGTAACCTCGGGTGCATGGGGGGGAGGGAGGGTCGATGGTAGGGGAGAAGGTTAGAGAGAAGGGAGTAGGGGAAGAAAGGGGAAAGCTTGGTGGCCTGGGATGGGGGGGAGGGAGGAAGGATGATTATGGGATCAGGGAAGATTATATTTCAACTAAGGGACCCATTTTAGGGTTTACAGGAGACTTGATTATATATGGGATCCCAGGTCCAAGGAGAGATCCCCCAGATTGCTCTCTGGACAGAGGAGTGGGTGCCTGAATCGGCCGTGGCCCATGTCCATACTGATGTATATTTTGCTTATCACCATAGATCCTGCATCTGACGAAGGACGGCGATACAGTCGGTGACCCATATTGCAGCACCGGACTGAGCCCCCCGAGGTCCAAATGAGGAGCAGAAGGAGGAAGAACATGAAAAACGAAATCAGTACTGCGAGGGATGCTATCACCCACTGATACAAGGGAACGGATCTGATGAGAGTTTACCAAGGCCAGTTGGACTGGGACTGAAAGAGGACGTGATCTAACCAGACTCTCCGAATTTGGCCGGATTCTCTGACTGTGGCTGACCCGAAGTCTTTCTGAAAAGCCATTGACTATGACACTGGGACCTGTTTCCTCTACATATACTGGATTTTGGGGATCCAGTCTGTTTGGACACTCACCTTCCTGGACCTGGAGGGAGGGGGAAGGAACTGGAACTTCCCACAGGGCAGGAAACCCTGACTGCCCTGGGGGACGAAGAGGGAGGAGGAGGGGGAGTACGGGGAGTGGGAGGGTGTTGGGAGGGGGGGTGGAAATGGAAACTTTTATAATTTAATAAAATTTACTAAAAAAAAAGATTTAAATATAAAAAAAAAGATAATAATACTAAATATATTTGACTGTAAACAGAAAATTGATGTAGGGTAATTTTTGATACAGTATTAAAATTAATGTTCTTTAAAGGGAAGTATAAGACTTTAAAATGTGACTGCAAATATCAAATTGATGTCATTGATTTGGCAATTTAGTAAACAATTCAGTACAAACAAATTAGTAGATAATTCAGTTTATCTTACCATGTCATCTGGTAATTCTAATTTAATTTGCACACAACATTCTATGGACTGCTTAAGAAACAGAATTTGATGGACAATTTCTATGTCGAAATATCATTATGTGTTAAGAAGAAAATTTAAAAATTGTTCAATAGAAATTAAATATTTTCATTATACAAAATAAAATTGTGTTCAAATAATAATAGGAATAAATTGTCTGAAGTGAGTTGGGGGTGGATAGAATCAAACAAATGAACTTATTTACCATAAAAGATTATTAAGCCTGGAAATAAAGAAATTGAAGTGGGATCCATTTGTAAACTTAACACTGTGTTCATTTTGAATCCAAGAATGGAGACATGCCAAAATAAGATTTAAAAAAAGTTAGAGGTGTATTTTTCTCATGAATACTTCATTTCATTTGATTCTTGCCTTTCTTCATCTATGTTTAAAAAATTATGAGTTTCTTTTTTTAAAACAAACATACTTTTTTCTGATCTTGAACTCTGCAATATCATACACCAACTTGTTTAAATATGCAGAGAGAAATATATTTCAAAATTTCATTATGTAAGATTTTAAGCATTTATTGTTTTAGTTTTATAAATTGTTTTTCAAAAGTAAACATATTAAAATATGTGTACACAAATACTTGTGTCTACTGGTTTACCTGCAATTTTATAAAAATCCAGTTTACATATATATATATATATATATTGTATTTTCACAACTTTTAAACAATGATAGCTAAATTGTGCTAGTGTTAAATTGTCATAATTTGTCTTCAACTTTTCATATTCTGCAAAAATTGTAATAGTTAATATTGTGATTGCAAAAGATAGTCCTGCTTGCTGATCCAAGTTTTCTCAAACAAACATAATAAATTATACAAATTAGATTCATCCAATGAACATTATTACCTGAAATAACACATTCTCAATAATTTCAAATACATAAATGATCAAGAGTTGAGACTTGTTGAAAGGATTAATTTAGGGTATCTTTTTCTCTCTCTAGAGACTTTCTTTCCTTTCTTAATCACTCCTATACTTTCTTATTTGAGATAATATGGTTTCAAGAGAAATATAGTGAATAATGGTGTCATAATCAGAACAATTTTACTAATTTAAATAAACTTCATAGAGTAATTCCTGTGGTGTTAGGAGGAATAACATAGTAACCTTCTCCAAATGGTTGTCATCATCTTCATCTCTGGAGTCACTAAATACAATATCCCTACATAGGAAGGAGAGTCAATGACATAGAGAAATGAAAGAAAGATTTGACTATTCAGATTATCAGTGCTAGCTGAACACAATTCAATGAATATCTATTGATGCAATATATGTAAAATTTAGGAGGAAGGTTCAATACAGATGATTGAAAGTTGTTACCGCACAAGGAATTAAGCTCTTCATAGAAGCTGATAATAACCTGTACTTTACTAACAGCCAGACTTTAAGATTTTAGTCTAATACAATAAATGTATTCTCCAAAGATCTGAGCAGATAAAAAGAGTCCCTGTCAGATCTCCAGAACTGAAAGGGACAACCAACACCTTCTATTTCAGTGGCTTCATTTTGCTTTTGATTCTGTTTTTCTTGAGAGATACAATCCAAATAATAAAATACTAAATTGAGTATCTTGAGCAACAGAATTTTGTGGTGATTTATTGGAAATCAAAGCATCTAGCATTATCTAGACTTACTTATCTCAGAATTACATATTCTTAGGTTTGCTTTCTATAAACAAACTTAACTAAGAGCATGCTTCAAAGAAGCTGTATGAACATTCACATAAGAAACAATATTTGTCTATGTCCTGGGGCATCCACTTGCTATTATCCTTGTAAGACTACTACACCATCTTTCCTGCCTTCAGTTTGCCTAAGCAGCTTCACTCAAAAGCTGCTGAAAAGCAATTTGACACCAGGACTGTTGCTCTTGCTACTTCTTCTCCTCCATACTTATTTTCCACACAATATATTTATTTCCCTTTGCAATTTTTGAGTAATACATTGTGTTATGGTTAAAGTAAAATGCCACCTTTCCCTGAATGGTGGCAGTGGGTACAGAGACCACATTGAACCATGAAGGCAGCAGGTCCCAGGCAGGTACCTGTGTGGCACATGAAAGACAGAGACCAATTTGGCATGCCTTGCAGAGAAAGTGGGTATGTATTCAGTGGGTTATGGAGGGGAAAGGGAAAGGGGGAAGGGAAGGAGGGACATGAGCAGAGAGAGAGAGAAAGAGAAACAGAGAAAGAGTGAGAAGATGGGGAAAGGGAAGAAGTGGGAAGAGGAGAGAGAAGCAGAAGCTGCCTCTTCAGAAGAGAGATAGAAAAGGAAGGAGCTCAGGCTGGAAGCATAAGGAAGAATTGTTTGCCTCAGCAGGTGGGGAAGGGAATGGGCAGAGCTTGTCTCTTAAAGAGACAGGAAAGACACTTAGTCCTTTTATACTGAATATTGTTGATATCCTATCATTAGCTGCATTAATCCCATAAATAAATTTCTGTGGATTTATGTGAATCAAACCTTATGTTACCAGTATTCACATGAACTTAATCTAAAGGCAATTATAATTTTATTAATTTCTTTTTGTGTGCTTCTATTTGAAGCCTATGACCTCAAGGATAATATTTAATATACTGGAGCAGGAAGATAGTTCAGTGGGTAAAAGCTCTTGTTGCCTATACTAAGGACTTGAGTTAAATCCATGGATCCAACTTGTTGAGCTGAGAGAAACAAAACCCTTAAGTTGTCCTAATAATAATGTACTGAGTGGAAATGATTACTTAATAAGATTCATATGATAAATCTCTGTTCTAAATTGAATGTCTGATGTCAAGGGATGGCCTCAACAAAAATATTTCTTAACAGGATAGGGCATGGGAATTGAAGAAATATAAGTAAAGAATATGAAGACACATAAAAATAATAAGTCAGAAAACATAGAAAGTATTAGGAGGGCATTCCAGTGACTGAAATCATAAAGTCACACACATTTTTATTTCCAAGGATTTTAAAACCAACATATATAGGGGAAGGGTGGGAGAGAAAGCAACAAAAGACTTTATTAACATGATACAAAGGACAACTCATGCAGTCAATGGCCTTATCACTCTGAGACATCAAATTATTAGCAATCTGTTGTCTAGGTAGTTAGGTAGTGAAGGTGCTCTAGGTCACATATTCTGAAAACTGCCTCTTCTAGGTGACTTCATAGTTACAAAAGAAGGAGCAGAAGTATAATGGCAGACCCCACCACCTCTCAGGATGGCATAGACTTACTAGAATGAACTATCTTAATTCTAAAAGAATCAAGCAACTGTCTCTTGAGTTAGAACATGCAGCTATGCTTGTCAGTCCCCAAACTCTCTGTCAGACAATTTGACAATGGGCCTGTTTTTTGTTTGTTTTTTTTTTTTTGGCCTCCATAGTTTTGACCATTTTTTGGTTTGAGCATGTGCCATTCTAGTCTCTGCCTTTATATAGCCACATTATTATCTTTATCTATTCACCCATTACTTTCCTCATACAAAAACAGTGAGAATGGAGATAGCAAGTCAAGGATGCTAGAAGATAAGCCTCATATATCAGTGATTTACAGATAAAAGGAATATTCACAATTTAGCAGGCAGTTAGGGGTTTAAGTAATGAACCATTATTGGAAACTATAATAATTTGGCCATTCTCCACATCAGACACAACCCTCTTGAATAAAGCTTCTAAGCAAGGGATGAAATAGCATCTCAGAACCTTGGAATGTGAGATGGTGAAAAGTAAGAGAATGGAGTCATCTGGCGGCAGCAGATTTAGGGAATCTGAACCAGATAACTATCACCCATCCTTGAGACAAAAGTTATAGTAATTTGAGAAAATTCTAGGTACCTTGGGCTTCAGTGATCAGGATTGTAATGGTCTGTCCTGTCTCTTTAAGCGACAAACTCCATCTACTCCCTCCCTTGTCCAATGAGACAGAAAGACATTCCTTTTGCTTCCAGCCTGAGTTTGTTCCTTTCCATTCCTCTCATGAAGACGTAGCTGCTGCTGTGACTTCTCTCTTTTCCCCACTCTTCCTCCTCCTCCTCCTCCTTCTCCTCCTCTTCCTCATCACTCCCTCCCTCCCTCCCTCTCTCTCTCTTTTTCTCTCTCTCTCTTTCTCTCTCTTTCTCTGCCTCTCTCTGCTCTTCCCCCTTTCCCCCCTTACCTCTTTTTGCTTTCCCCTCCATAACCTACTAAGTAAATATCCAACCTCACTATTCATGGAGTGCCTAGCCATCTCTGTCTCTCACCTGCTGTGACTCCTCATAGGACAGGCTGCCTTCTTGACCTGCCATAGTCTTGTGGCCTACCATGTTCTCGTGGCCTACTCTCTGCTGCCTCCACTTAGAAAATGACACTACTTTAGTTTGGGAACAGTGATGTTTTATTTTTACCATAACAAGGATCATAGTAACTGTATTTTGTAACAACACTATGAATGTGAGAGTGTATAAGACAACTGAGGACAGTCAGGCATCATTGTGGAAATTTGATGTAAACACATTATTTCGTGGCCAGTTCCTATGTCATGTAGGCTTTCTTTCAAAGAAAAAGTAAAAAATAACTTGATTGAAACACAATAATGGTATGAATTTTTAGTTGTTTTATTGAGTCCATGGTAAGATGTGATTCTGTGAGGAAGGAGGGGGTTTGGTAAATACACATGATTAGATTATCAGGAAATCTGGGTTTACAACATGTCAAAAGATTAATGGCCAGATTACTAAATAATAAGACAGACAGAATGTTCTCTTCACAGAGTTTGGTGTGTTGTATGATTGTTATTCCAGCATTTTAAAAACAGAGACAAGGAAATTATCTTGTTCGTGAAATTCTAAATTAGTTCAGCAATTGTCAAAGACAATATGGAGATCCCAAATTGGTGAAAACTATAAATCCTTTAGTCCAGCAATTCTCTATTTTTCATTACCAGATATAGAACTGGCACTGGTCATGGTAGAAGTATCAAAGTTCAACTTAAGGGTTCATCAAAGAATTAGTGAATTTTATAGAGTAAACATGTGAAAGAAAATTCTCATTAGCCAGAAAAATAAAAGGCTAACTATGCTCAGGACACCAATTGTAAAATTAGTCAGTGCAGTATAATGTGATGTTACCTCACTTTACCTGATAAATTAGAAACAATTACTAAGCATTAAAATAAAATTAAACAGTAATGTAATATTCATCTTTAAAATTGTGTGGTCCAATATGAAGCTCCATTTAATAGAATGTTTTCTCTTTTAGTTGTTTGTATTGTGGAAGATTTAATCGTACTGAAACATAATGAAAGTAATTGATAGTGATGAGAATTTGAAGCTAGTAAAGCAACTGAATTTGTTGAAGACCTGGTTCCTTTGAGGAATTGAAACTTCAATACAAACCTCTACCAAACTACTCATTATGGGCAGTGTGGGAAGAGATGGTGGGAAGACAGGAAGTTCAGTTCTACTATGGCTGCCCAGGAAGTTTAAGCTAGCCTGGGATACCTGAGTTCCTCTCAAAACAACAAAGCAAATCGAAGAAACAAACAAACAAATAATAAAAAAAAACAGAACACAATAAAAAAAATCTTAGTTTTAACCACAACTTGATTTGCCATGCTTTGCTGATACCCACAGGAGGCTTGTCCCTTTCTGTACACAGAGCAGAGTGGATATGGCATAATGAAGGGAGGTGGAAGGGGCAATAGGAGGAATTGTGGAGGGGAAATTGAGGTTGGGATGTAAATAAATAAATAAATATGTATGTATGTATGTATGTATGTATATATATGTATATAATCTATATATATATATATATATTTAGAAGATTATTAATAGACTTATTTTAATATTACATGCATAAGATTGTCGTTTTAGTTTTTTTACTTGCCTGTTTACTTGTTTGTTTTGAGGCAGGGATTCCCTATGTAACATTCTTGCTGTACTGGAACTCACTTTGTAGACCAGGCCGGTCTTGAACTTATGGAGATTTGAAATTCCCACTGCTTCTGCCTCCAGAGTGTTGTGATTAAAGCTGTGCACCACTACCACCCAGCATAAGAGTGTATTTTTATAATCACAGTTTAAAGAAAGTTATTAGATATATGCATACAAATTTTCTAAATTTAAAGTAAATTGTCAATTTTTTTTTAGAAATAAAATGAACTCCAAAATAAGGCCAAAAAATACTTCTAAGGATAGTTGAGTAGTAATTTTAAAATGCTGGTAGCACTATTATTTTAAATACACAAACTATTTTATAGAATTACTCTCAAAGTGACTATATTTCTTTATAATACATAGTGACTTTTTAAAATTAATTTTTAATCTTATTCATACACTGTATTTTGATCATAGTCTTTTCCCTTCCCTAACTCTTCCCAGATAAGCTTACTCTCCAGCAACCCAACATTATATCCATTGTCTATCTTTAAAATGAATAGAAAACAACACACATCTAAAACAAACAAACAAACAAACAAAGCATATGCAAACAACTGAACTAAAACAACCTCTATGAGATTCATTTTGTTCTGACCATCTATTCCTGCACACACAGTCTACACTGGTGACTGACTGGTTGGTACTCCATTGTCACTTTCCTAAATAAAACAGAGTTTCCTGCTTGTAGACGCTATCGATTGTATATAACTTTCTGGTCAGGGGTGGAATTTCGTGACCACTTTCCCTGTCTGAGCTGGGATTTTGTCTGAATTAAAGTAGTGCAGATCTTGGACCTGTTGTCATAGCCTGTGTGAGTTCATATGTGCATGAGCCCTATTGTGTCTGGAAAAAGGTGTCTTGTTGGCGTCATCCTACACCTCTGACTATTATCATTTTTCCATCTCCACTTATGTACACTCTTATATATACACTTATGTATATATAGTATACACTTATGTATATATAGTATACACTCATGTATACTCTCAAGTCTTGAGAGTATAGGTAAGATGCATTCTTTCCATCTATGCCTGAGAGCTCCACACTTGCTCTTTCTGTTCATGTTGTCTGTTTCCGGGTCTCTGTATTGATTGTAATTTATTGTTAGAAGAACCTCCTCGTATATGTCTTCAGTAATGCACTAATGTATGGATATAGCATTCTTAAGGATTGTTTAACTGCTAATGTTCATTTATTAGCAAAATAATGTGATGGATTTTTAACTATTGCTCCAGATAGATCTAGTTTTGGACTCATGACCTCATTAACTCATGACCATGCCAGGTATGGTTAATTTTATTTCCTGGGCCTTCAATCCAAGCAAGAAGTGATTGATTACCTCCCTATCATTTTTGCACTATCGTATCAATAGATCTTGCAGGTAGGTCAGGGTTGTAGTTCACCAGGTTCAGTAATATGAGGCTGGTGAATACATTTCTTGTAATGTGCATTATGTTACAGTCCTATCACCATTAGTCAGCAGGCATGAAGTTTCTGCTTGAGCACCAGCTCAGTTTCTACATGTTTGATGCAATAATTATGTGGCATTTTCATCAACAGACCCTTTATTATGATCAGGCTGTGAAGGATAACCAGTTAACATCTGTATGAGCCATTGATGTTTGATGGGGCAATGAGTCCCCTTTATTCATACATGCAAAAAGATATAACCAATTTCTTGTATTGGGGGTTGTATTTGGTAGCATATGATGTTTAATTGGGATATTGTCTTTTGCATCGCATATATTTTAAGATACTTCTAGAGTAGGAGGTTTCCATTTGGCTTTCCAAAGATCTTTAGTGTTTTGCTATCCTTCTCTATATTCCTACCTGTTTCACATTCTCCTTCCCATTTAATCCTCCTGTACTAATTTTTCTTTTAACACACGCAACTATAAGCATATTATGGAAACTCTCATGTATTTTTAAGGTGATAAAATATTGAAAATGTTAGAAAAGAAAAGAACTGTACCCAGAAAACCAAAACCAAAACAAATAGCAATGTTAAACTTAGGATGCGTCTTTGAGAATTACGTTGGTTTAAGATCCTGGCATATTACTTTTTCCTCTAGACCCCATGACATTATCAGTTTGGTTAGTTGACTAGGTTTACAGTGTTATGAATCCCCTTCTGTTGAGTAAGTCTTCAGTGCAATTATCCTTAAGCATGATACCACAAAAAAGAAGAGTAGGGTTGCTATTTTAACATTTTCATTTTGATTTTGAGACAAAATCTTGCTACTTAGCTCAGAAAACTCCCCAGAGCTGTGATGACAAGAATGCCAATTACACTTCATAATTTCACTAAGCTAATATGTTTTGACATTAAAAAAAGCTCAATAATACATATTCATTTGCTAA
Organism: Myodes glareolus; assembly: GCF_982192425.1. NCBI lineage: Eukaryota > Metazoa > Chordata > Mammalia > Rodentia > Cricetidae > Myodes > Myodes glareolus. The sequence goes on along the minus strand of NC_142045.1, from coordinate 39,100,327 downwards.
TACAGAGGCTACTACCACGCTGCACTTTAGAAATAAAATAATTGTTATTTTTTTGTCTAAAATTTACAAGAACTGTCATGTATATGCTGGCTATGTATATAAACCTTTCTGGGTAAGTGATTTTAGCCAAGTGTGTAGAGGAAAAAGAACTGGTCAAACAATGACATTGAATCTCTGCCACCTGCTGGAAGTAATAGAGAACTACATAAAATTATTTATTTTTTCTTCTTGAATATTCTTCTACATAGCCAGGAAAAGAACATGTAATTTAAACAGAAAATATTACTTGTATAATTATTACAAACAGTATCATAATACTAAAACTGAAATGAAAGAAGGCACATTCAAAAATTTATTTCATCTCAACTGTCTAGTTCATAAAAACAAAGAAATTAGTATTTATGCTTAGAATGTGGAACACATAGTGGTACTTAAATCTCAGGATATTTAAATTTTATTTTTCACCTCTCACATTGGCAATTTTCTTTGTTCTTTTAAAATATCATGTAAACTGCTGATCCGACTGTATAGTTTATTAATATTTTATAATGTTGAATTCTACTGATACGCTGCTTTGACCACTTTTATTTTGTGTTTCAATGGAAAACATTTCTTGAACATCCACATATATCAATTACAGCAAGCATAGCAGTGACAAGGAAAGAGCCATTTGGTACTGTCAATACCATTACTTATGAGAAGAAAATGTACTGAGCAGTAGCACAGCAAAAATCCAACACTTCTGTCAAATTAGCCATTTAAACTTCTTAAAATAAAGAGAACCCCCACACACAGTCTGCCTGCCTATACAATGCCTTTATATTGGTATATTACAGACACTCCACTTCAGGAAAGACTCACAAGCATGAAGCAACTTATTGATGATTCATAATCACGACATCTTGAAAAAATTGACATGTGTAATTTCCAGTAAATTAGTGTACTGCAATTTAACCTGAAGTGTATGGAATAAATAAAGACGTTACAGAATAACAGAGCATCCAGAGTTTTTTAATTAGTTCTCTGACTGTGAGTTGTTCTTCAGGATGGAATTTTTTTTCCTACGGTCTTGGATTATAAAGCACAAAGTCTCAAAAGTCATTATCAGGTAGCTACCTGTAGGTGATATAAAATAATATATATATGATAGGTAATGAAAAGTGACCCCTTAAAGGTGCAATCTCTTGAGACTGCTTTGGCAGCATAGTTCACTGGAAGACAATAGGGATTCTGAAAGCAACCAAAATATGTCAAACTTTTGGTTGTCACTCCATGTATTGATGTATTAAATATTATAAGTTCCTTCCAAGCCCGAGTAGGCACCACAGTAAAGAAGACAGAAAGAATGTAACTACAGGAGCGTGAGAAGTAGAAACATAAAGTCCTGTCTGATGGACAAGACATAGCAGTTCCATTCAAGAACTCAAAACAGCAGTTGTTACCTATATAATGTCTGTAAAGATCAAGCCAACCAGAATTCCAGCATGGGGTAGGGAGCTATAGGCAGTTCATAGCTGCTAGAAGAGGAAGTCATTTTAGCTTGTGTGTTTAAGTATTGGTAGGCTATCAGTGATCTAGTGGACGGCCACACATCCATGCACATAGGAATAGCACTGATTGGACACAAGTGGTCACTAAAATATTGGAGGACATAAAGTTGCAAAGAGGCCCATGTGGAGTTGGAGGAGGCAAATGAGGATGGGTATTATCATGTTACACTATAAAATTTTTAAATACTATAACTTTTACACTGTAACCATGTGTGTATGTATGCATGTAATTTTATGAGTAGAAAAACATTGAAGCAAAAATGGATACATTAGGGTGTGAACAGACTCACTCTAGATTAACTACAGAGAAGCACTTGCTAGCATAAAAAGACAGGACTGAGTGCCACAGGAGTGGCTATGAGGACCAAACTGAACAAACAGCTAAGTATAGAAGAACAACAGTGCTTCTCACAGCTTCCCGTCTAGTATTTATGTCACTGTGATGCCATTAGCCTATTCAGAAATACACATAAAAGGGAGAAATTATGGGCTATCTGAGTCTAGACAATCAAAATTGCATGCTGTTACAGCTGTATGTGGCACGCCTGCTGACTGTCCACCAACACACACCGGCTGGATCCGTTCTTTCTGACATGTTAATTTGCTGCTCTGTGTTTGGGAAATTCTTTGTTGGTGCATGCTACTGGAGATCACTTCTTACAGTTCCTTAGCTGATTTAGTTAAATCGTTTCTAAGAGTTTCAAACTTGAAAAGCAGAACTGAATCATTTCCATTCTTCCAGTGCCATAGTATGACTTAATGATTTAGCAGAATGGAAAGCTGTAACAACCTTCTAAAACTTTTGTATAAAACATGAATTCAACAGAAATGTATGATTGGATATTGTTTTCTTTCATAAATTTGGGGATTTTAATATTTGTTTGCAGGTATTGATAGGTGCTAATTGAGTTTTTGTTGTTTTGTGTTTTTTTGTTGTTTTATTGTGCAGTTTTGCAACTACTCTGCAAAATTTCCAATACCACCATTTATATTATGGAATTGAAGCCCGCTTTCATCATTCTTCATCTTTCTTTACTTTTGTTTGCATTTCTTTTATGCTGAATTTATTCCCATGCTGTAAGTTTTTGTTTCTTCAGTTTCTTCCGGGATATCTTTTTCTTCTGTACACTCTCCTCTTTTGGTTTGGAACATTTTTTTTTTCCTTTTAGGTGAGGATGTGGCAAAGAGAGACATATGTTGGTAAATCCGTTCATTAGCTTTGTAAATTTGTTGACGAATCTTAGGTGCTTTGTTTGCTGATATGGTCAATGACTAGAGAACAGACCTGTGAATCTATTAGTTCAGCATTACTTTCTGCGATTTTAAGCACATGAAAAAACAATTTAAGTCTTTTTTTTTGCCCACCAACCCTGTGTTCAGCCTTCCAGAGCCTAACACATTGCTTCTTTTATTTTAATTTTTTACTAAAGATTTTTTTTATTCATTTTACATACCAACTTTAGTTCCTCCTCTCTCCTCCTCCTCCTGATACTCCCCACACCTTCTCCCTGTCACACATTGCATCTTTAAAGTGACATCTTTCAGATATTTGGTAGTTTTTCAGATATGCATACCCTTGATGACCTAGGCAGTTTCACTGGTGTTCTTAAAATGAATGGGAAGAGTTGAACCTCTTGTTTGCATGATTTTGTGGTGTTTTCTGGGTCAAGAGAGTAATGAACAATCTTTATAGCTAAGATCACTTACAGGAAGACCCTAAAACTTTTGAAATGCTATATAACTTCATCTAAGGAATATATTGATTTACTAGTTATTTATATCATAAATACAAACTGCTAGGATTGCTCCACTGATGAGTTTTCTTTCAGAATGATTTTTATTGCTTTGCAATGGAATTAATGTTTCTCTTCTTTTTCATTAGAAAATTCAAAGTTTTAGAAAAACCATGCTCATATGTTGCTATCTCTATGCCATGAGTCATTTCTCTATGAGACATGAATATACATAATTTCTATAATTTTTATTTTTGTCTATGCTATTTTAACATTGGGAATATTCAAAGGGGTGGGTTGTTTAAATTTTCTAGTTTTCAAAATATATAAAATTGTAAATTTTTCTCCAAGAAGTCATAGGTTAACAAATCAAAGTCCTGCTCCAGGTATGGAGACATAGTTCTCTTTCTGTTATCAGTACCTTCTGGTTCTAGGCTTCATGTGATTCTTCATTAAAATTGTGCAACTGGTGACCTGCTTCTCACCTTATTTTATAAACAGGTTTCAATAACAAATTAATTCTTCCAGGAACATATCTCAAATATCAGTTTGGCATACATTTTTTTTTACCTTTTCTTCCCTGCTGGGTGTTCTATCTTGCTTCCTTGTAACTTCGTTAGAAGTGATGAATGACTTTGGTTATAGTGCCTACCATAAGAGTTAGAGGGATACACACTTTCTCCTTAATTGTGAAGATTTTGTAGCCACCCAGATAGGCGTGGTGCACACAGAAATAGGAACAAGGATCCTTGATTAGGCCACTGCAACCGTGGGATTACTAGTCCCAGAGGTGCAGTAAACACACTTTCAGACCCTGACGATGTCAACAATGCTGACAACAGGAGTCTCTGTTACTGGGAGTTTAAGAATTTAAAGGAAGCCTTCAGGATTTCTGTTGAGTCCTAGAAGTATACTAAACTCAGGCTGGCTTCCAGAAATGCAATGGTGAAGCACCATAACTCGTGCTCTCAATCTTGGTTCAAGTCTAGCAGAAATTGCAAGTGGTTGATAGAGAGGATTCAGTGAGAGGTAATGTAGTCTCTTTGTAATTCAGTCTTCAGTTCCATTAGTGGTAAGATTCTATAAGCAGCTTGTAGCTCTGTAAGTCCCAGAGAGCTAATGACTTCCCTCAGTTACTGACAGTGACACCTCACTCCTATGTGGAATCTATTCTCTTATAGTACAAAGAATTTCATCTGCCAGGGTGCTGAGACCAAATGGTTCTATACTCATTTGGCTGGGGAGAATGTTGGGAGTGCAAGTATTTTCCTGAAAAACGTGAGTCCATGACAGTAAATTCCCAGAATCTTCATGAAAATTCAGGCAGGATTTTTGTTTTTATTGTCAGTGCTGAGAGATGAAAGGTGGAGACAGAGGATGCCTGCAAGCACTCTTGCGAGCTAGCAAAATCTAGGTCAGTGGAAGACCCTGTCTCAAACAAAAGATACAACAGTACTAAAGACTCAGAAACTGGATTAACTGACTTTGCCCTCTGACTTCCAATGTCTTGAGAAAGATAACTGCACTCCTACGTCTATTCACAAAGGGGTTCACACACACACACACACACACACACACACACACACACACACAGTGAATTCATTTGTCTGTACCTCCTATACTGAAGTGTTGAACCTGAATTGTTGTTGCCTTCCATATGTCAGATAAGGTGTGAGTTGTGGAGTACGCAGTTAGGCAGCAAGCTGCCCTGTATCCTTGAGCTCAAACTATCCTGTGAATGATTTGATCAACTCTCTAAAGCAATGATATTCAAATATAAAATTTTTTGGATAAATGTACACATAAAATTTGTCCCCAAATCTATTCTTTACAATTCCATTTTCCCAGAACAACCACGGTTGCCTGATATATTTAAAATCCATAATATTAGACAGGGCAAGGAGTGGGATCCTAATGAGTTCAAGGCCAGTCTGGTCTATAGTGAGTAGCTTACAGACTGTGAATTTCATGACAGCCAGGGCTATATACAAAGACCCAGCCTCAGACAAGCAAACAAACAAAACAAAATACTACACCACATTGAATATGAATAGTCACATTAATTCATTTAATGACGTATTAAAATTTCCAAAACATAAGGGGGCTACTTTAATTTCAGTTTGTAATCAAGTTTAACTCTGTAGCAAAAGTTTTATTGTATGTAATGATCACAATTGGGTAAATTTGTTGGAAAGCCCCACCGGTTTTTAGAGAAATACAATTGTAGTGTTTATGGGAACTTATCTGTATTCCAGTAATAGCATTTTTTTTCAGCCTTTATTCTTATTGTGGCACCTCTCTTCGTTTACAGAATGATTACTGCATATTATTTTCTTAATTAGAACCATGAATCATAGTCTGAACACTTAATAACTAAAACTTGGACTTCCTGAATGTACATAATAAATTTTAAAGCATACATTATATATAATAACTTAATTTATAGGTCTAGGCATTCCATTTGTTTTACGTAGATTCTGAATTTTTATTGATGTTTTAACTAAAATTATTTTAATTACCATTCTTGGGGGTACAGAGTATATCATACTCTCATTTTAACAGTATCTACTTCAAAATGATTCAAAATTACATTTAAATTTTTGTATATGTTATGAATGTTAATCTTTGCACAATATAAATATATTGTATATAATTATCAATTGGTTTAATTTCCTCTAAAGAATTAAAATAACAAACATTAGGACATAATTTACAGGAATTTAACATTTCCCAGAAAGGTTGTTTGTTTCCCTATAGATTACAATAAATTTCTAATATTACAAGACTTGGAATGTCTCAATAGTTAAAAGCCTTTGCTTTGTTTAATATACTCAAAAGGAAGAAGCAGACAGATCTCTGCAAGTCTAAGGCCATGTTGGTGTACATAGTGAGTAGCTGGCTTTCCAATGCTATAAACAATAATACTAACTTATATTATCACTTTAATTAATATCGAGATCATTATTTTTAATTATTATTATTATTGCTTCTATTCATTCAGAAAACAAGAGTTGGGCTCCTTGTACCCACATTGTTCTTACACAACTTTCTATAGCTAATCTTCAGAGAATCTGACATTTTCTTTTGGCCTTTAAAACCTACATCCATACAAACACAGACGCACACGCATAATCAAGTAAATCTTTTAATAAACTGTAACATTCCTCTTACCCTGTAGCAGAGCCTTTAATATTTTTCTTTAGGCAAGTATGTTCTGAACAATGTACTTGCTCATGTGCCGCTGTCCGAGGATTTCATTACTGCAGAAAGATAATTCCATTTAAATTTTAGTTATAGTTTAATCTTTTCTTTGCTGTTTGAAATTCTGAAGATCTTATTCTACTAACACCAGGCATGGTTACTGCGGAAATACTCCTAACCTTAGTTGGAAAGCTGTTATGGGTATGAGGAAATTTGTGAATTTTTTTCTGATTTTTGTCTATCCTTTATTACAGAACTTTCTTTCAATACTTCGAACATTATGTGTCTCGGTGTGCATCTCTTCATGATTTTTCCTTGCCTCATATTTCCTAAAAATCATGGGAATATGTGTATTTATGTGCAGCATCAAAAAAACAAAATTTGGGCTACTATTTGACTAAATGATATGCCCTCACCCTTAATCCTTCATCCCTAACCAATGAAATCAGTGCATATTGCCTCCATGGTCCTACGTGTAAATGATCATATATTCTCTTTGTGCTTTCCATATTTTCTCATTATTCTTTTCATTTTCTTGAGACTTTCAAAGATTCCAACTCAAATCTTGTCTTTCTCTTTGTCACTGAACCCATTAATAAAATAAATCATAAATTCAAAATGAGAATCATTACATCTGACTCTAGCTGTATATTGAATGCTGTGAGTCAAACTCAGCGGGTGCTCTCTGTAAAATCTACTACCCACCCTGTTTGTACTGCCTTCGCTTATGTCATAGAGCTTACCACATTTAGGACTCTCTCTGACGTTCACCCTTAGAAAAAAATTAATAGCAAGCGTTTGTCATGACATCATGCATTCTAATTGCTCAGCAGGTCCAAGGATATAAAAGAAAATATTTTTTTTTGAAAGTAATTTTATTAAATTATAAAGAGTTTCCATTTACGCCCCTCCTCCCAACGCCCTCCCACTCCCCCCCTCCCTCTTCTCCTCCCTCTTTGTCCCCAAGGGCAGTCAGGGTCTCCTGCCCTGTGGGAAGTCCAAGTTCCTCCCCCCTCCCTCCAGGTCCAGGAAGGTGAGCATCCAAACAGACTGGATCCCAAAAATCCAGTATATGCAGAGGAAACCAGTCCCAGTGTCATTGTCAATGGCTTCTCAGAAAGACTGCAGGCCAGCCACATTCAGAAAATCCGGCCACATTCAGAGAATCTGGTTGGATCACATGCTCGTTCAGTCACGGTCCATCTGGCCTTGGTAAACTCTCATTAGATCCGACCCCTTGTATCAGTGGATGATAGTATCCCTCGCAGTCCTTCGTCATTTTCTTCCTTCCATTTGGATCTTGGGGGGCTCAGTTCCGTGCTCCAACGCGGGCCTCCATCTGTATTGTCATCCAACGCCAGATGAGGGATCTATTCGAATGGCCAGAAGACACTTAAGGTCATGCTCAACCTCCTTAGCGATCAGGGAAATGCAAATCAAAACCACTTTGAGATACCATCTTACACCTGTCAGAATAGCTAAAGTTAAAAACACCAATGATAGCCTATGCTGGAGAGGATGTGGAATGAAGGGAACACTCATCCATTGTTGGTGGGAATGCAAACTTGTGCAGCCACTTTGGAAATCAGTGTGGCGGTTTCTCAGGAAACTGGGAGTCAACCTCCCTCAGGACCCAGCAATTCCTCTCTTGGGAATATACCCTAGAGATGCCCAAACATACTACAAAAGCATTTGTTCAACTATGTTCATAGCAGCACTATTTGTAATAGCCAGAACCTGGAAACAGCCTAAGAAAATATTTTTTAAAAAATCAGTACATAAATCAATGTAAAATTAATGCATTGTTTTTTGAACCCCCAATAAAAAAGAGCTCTTGAATTCATATCCCAATTGTCTTTATTTTCTGCAAATAAGATAATATATAATTATCTTATTTAATATATAATATATAGTCTTTGTCTATTTTTTTTTTTGCCTTGCTGTTGTGAAAAAGCCAAAAACTATATGGCCTAAAACATGGAGACTGTCTCATGGTTTATCCTGGAGGCTATAAATTTAATGTGAACATCTCAAGCAAGACATGCTTTAGATTCTAGTAAAATCCTATCTTTTCTTCTTACTGGCTTCTGTTAAAAAATTAAATATTGGCATCACTTGACTCATAGCTAAATAACACCAATCTATATTCCTGTTGTAATATGGCTCTTTTATATATCTGAATTCACTTAGAACATATGTTTTATCAGATTAGGGCTCAGTTTATGTAAGTATTTCCTCATATTACATCATCCCATTTCCAATAATGAACCCATTTCCAAATCAGACAACAATTAGTAGTTCATTTCTTAGTACTGAATGTTAGAACTTGATTACTTTCAGAGGGCCCCAACATAGAATTGTTCACATGTCAGTTGTAATCCTTATAATATTTTTTATTTCCTTTTTGAAATTAGCCCAACTCACAACTAAATTGACATTATAAAAGAAGGGCTCAAATTATTTTTTTTAACTATATGCCGTCTTCTTTTTAGTGCCCCAACCAAACCTTTTACTTAAGAACTAAGCAGGGTGAAACACAGAAATTAAAAATAATGTAAATTAAAGAAAAGGGGTCTCTGTAATCAATTCAACATCAAAATGATCATGAAGTGGAAATTCTAATCGAGGAATCAGAGAGGTCATGGAGTATGGATTTTAATCAAGGAATCAGAGAGATCATGGAGTGTGGATTCTAATTGAGGAATCAGAGAGATCATGAAGAGTGTGGAATCTAATTGAGTAATCTTGAATTCTGTCTAGTTTAAATCAGAATCTACAATGGAGTGTTAGTCTCAAACCTCAAACCGTAATTGTGATGGTCACCAGTACTTAGGGAAATTGAACACAATTTAGAATCATTTGGGTTACAGATCTCTGGTAAAATGAAGTCCTCTGATCTGGATTGAAAGAGTGACATGTATCTAATCATTTTCCTAATAAAAGCTTTGTTATTGAAGCAGGTTCTGTCTTTAATTAGAAAATTCAACAGTTACTGAAATATCAATATGAAAGATACCTTCTGTAAATTTTGCTATTTTCTCCAGTTCTCAAGGAACCTAAGGAACATTATGAGATCTGTCTAATTAATGTAAGAACAACTACACAAGATAGAAAATGATGGGTGGAATGTTCCATCTGTCTAGATTTATGAACTAAAACTTGCTCAAGTTTTTAGGATTAATCTTTGCCAACTCCAACCTTATAGTTTTTTGGACCTGAGGGAAAATGTGTTATTCAATTTCTATTTCCTGAATATTTAACAGCTATTAAAACTCAAATTATAGAGTTTTATGTTGGGTGACCTAAGAAACTAAATCAGATTTTATCAGTTAAAGAAGTACAGATCTTTATCCCCAAATCAGACCAAGGGGTTACAAAACTCAGAGCAACAGAGGGCCTGTCAGAAGGTATTTTCCACTTGACTACATTCTTGAAGCCTACGATTCTTTGTTTTTGAACTTAGTGTTTGCCTTTTTCTCAGTGTGTCATATTTTAGCATTTTTTTCTCCCAGGTTTTTTCAGCTCCCTTTGGCCTTTATTAACAGCTTGACTTGGCGTTGGGAATAACTTTTCTCTCAACTCCTGCATAGTCCCTGTCATATAAACTCTTCTTGCCTTCTTTGGCAAAGATTTGCTACTATACACTGTCCTTTTCTGAAAGCTTCCCCCGGAGTCCTTCCTGTTCCCTTGTCCTGCTGCAATGCTACCCTCTGCTTCCCTCCTCTGACCAAATCTCATCATTACAAAGGTACTTCAGTTATGCTTGGCTCTGACGCGTTACATTCTTCATTTTGACATAGTTAACTTGTTAATTTATCTATACATGGATTCTTTCAAGAAACATTTAATGGAACCTGAACAATTTTAAGATTTACAAAATGTAAGAATTAAAAAGTGTGCACACATACTTTTTCTGCATTTATCTTTTAAGAAGATGAGAACAATAGGATTTAATCAAATACTTGCTTACTTACTACTAGTTTCACTCTCTTCTAACCCTGCTGTACATTCTCCCTTAATTTATAAGATCTAATTGACCAGGACATCATTTTGATCTCATAGTCATTTTATAAGTTATAGTTATATGCAATTTTATAAATTATAGTTATGTACTTATTTCCTCTTTTACTTACACAGTAAACATTGATTTATTAAACTCTTATGAATCAGATGAAGATATGGGGTGATATTAAGAATAAACATCTGTAGCTTGGAATTTGAAAGTAAGTTAATAGAAAGGCAGCTATTAAGATGAATAAAAATATAGTAATTTCTGAGGAATGCATGATTGATATATGATTTTCCTCTGTATGCTGTGATTACCATTAATGAATAAGGAAATATGGCTTGAGCCTATAGCAGGATAGAACAGAGCTACATGGGAAAAATTAAACAGAATGCTGGGGGAAAAAGGTAGAGTCACAGAGAAGCCATGTAGCCCCACCAGAGACAGATGCCAGAACTTTACCCAGTAAGCCACAGCCTTGTGGTGATACACAGATTAATAGAGATAGGTTAATTTAAAATATGAGTTAGCCAGAAATACACTTAAGCTATTGGCTAAACAGTATTGAAAATAATATGCTTTATGTGTGATTCTTTTGGGGCTGAGCAGCCAGGAACAAACAAGTGGGCTTCTTATAATACATAAGAAAGTAGGAATTCAAGGAATGAAATCTGAGTTTTGTATAGATTTATTTTGCATATTGAAAATTATTACAGAATTTCCTATGCTATTTTCATGTGCCTATGAGCTTTTGCAGTCTATATGTATATACATTTTGCATTTAAGGAACCTGGTGTGGGACAATTGTCTATATTCTGTCAATTATGTTTTAAATAATTGCTGATTGAACAATACCCAGGCAGG